>NW_027043649.1:0-58099 GCF_036013475.1 Columba livia | reverse complement strand
TTTTCCCCCTTTCTTTGGGCTTTCTTTGGGCTTTCTTTCCCCTTTCTTTCCCCTTTCTTTGGGCTTTCTTTCCCCTTTCTTTGGGGTTTCTTTCCCCTTTCTTTCCACTTTCTTTCACCTTTCTTTCCCCTTTCTTTCCCCTTTCTTACCCCTTTCTTTCCCCTTTCTTTCCCCCTTTCTTTGGGCTTTCTTTCCCCTTTCTTTGGGCTTTCTTTGGGCTTTCATTCCCCTTTCTTTGGGCTTTCTTTCCCTTTCTTTGGGCTTTCGTTGGGCTTTCTTTCCCCTTCTTTGGGCTTTCTTTGGGCTTTCTTTCCCCTTTCTTTGGGCTTTCTTTGGGCTTTCTTTCCACTTACTTTGGGCTTTCTTTCCTCTTTTCTTTGGGATTTCTTTGGGTTTTCTTCCCCTTTCTTTGGGCTTTCTTTGGGCTTTCTTTCCCCTTTCTTTGGGCTTTCTTTGGGCTTTTTTTCCCCTTTTTTTTGGGCTTTCTTTGGGCTCTCTTGGGGTTTCTTTGGGCTTCTCTTCCCCCCTTTCTTTCCCCTTTCTTTCCCCTTTCTTTTCCCTTTCTTTCCCTTTCTTTTGGCTTTCTTTCTCCTTTCTTTCCCCTTTCTTTGGGCTTTCTTTCCCCTTTCTTTGGGCTTTCTTTCGGCTTTCTTTCCCCTTTCTTTGGGCTTTCTTTCCCCTTTCTTTGGGCTTTCTTTGGGCTTTTTTTCCCCTTTCTTTGGGCTCTCTTTGGGCTTTCTTTGGCTGTCTTTGGGCTTTCTTTCCCCTTTCTTTGGGCTTTCTTTCCCCTTTCTTTGGGCTTTCTTTCCCCTTTCTTTGGGAATTCTTTCCCCATTCTTTGGGCTTTCTTTCCTCTTTCTTTGGGCTTTCTTTGGGATTTCTTTGTACTTTCTTTCGCCTTTCTTTGGGATTTCTTTGGGCTTTCTTTCGGCTTTCTTTCCCGTTTCTTTGGGCTTTCTCTCCCTTTTCTTTGGGCTTTCTTTCCCCTTTCTTTGGCTTTCTTTCCCCTTTCTTCGGCTTTCTTTCCCCTTCCTTTGGGCTTTCTTTGGGCTTTCTTTGGGCTTTCTTTCCCCTTTCTTTGGGCTTTCTTTCCCCCTTTATTTGGGCTTTCTTTCCCCTTACTTTGGGCTTTCTTTGGGCTTTCTTTCCCCTTTCTTTGGGCTTTTTCCCCTTTCTTTTGGCTTTCTTTGGGCTCTCTTTCCCCTTTCTTTGGGCTTTCTTTCCCCTTTCTTTGGGCTTTCTTTCCCTTTCTTTGGCTTTCTTTCCCCCTTTCCTTTGGCTTTCTTTGGGGATTTATTTCCCCTTTCTTTGGGCTTTCTTTGGGCTTTCTTTCCCCTTTCTTTGGGCTTTCTTTGGGGTTTCTTTCCCCTTTCTTTCCCCTCTCTTTGGGCTTTCTTTCCCCTTTCTTTGGGCTTTCTTTCCCCTTTCTTTGGGCTTTCTTTCCCCTTTCTTTCCCCTTTCTTTGGGCTTTCTTTCCCCCGTCTTTGGGCTTTATTTCCCCTTTCTTTCCCCTTTCTTTGGCTTTCTTTCCCCTTTCTTTCCACTTTCTTTCCCCCTTTCTTTCCCCATTTCTTTCCCTTTTCTTTCCCCATTCTTTCCCATTCTTTCTCCTTTCTTTGCCCCTTTCTTTCCCCTTTCTTTCCCCATTTCTTTCCCCTTCTTTGGGCTTTATTTGGGAATTTCTTTCCCCTTTCTTTGGGCTTTCTTTCCCCTTTCTTTGGGCTTTCTTTCCCCTTTCTTTCCCCTTTCTTTCCCCTTTCTTTGGGCTTTATTTCCCCTTTTTTTGTGCTTTCTTACCCCTTTCCTTGAGCTTTTTCCTTGAGCTTTCATTCCCCTTTCTTTGGGCTTTCTTTCCCCTTTCTTTGGGCTTTCTTTCCCCATTCTTTGGGCTTTCTTGGCTTTCTTTCCCCTTTCTTTGGGCTTTCTCTCCCCTTTCTTTGGGCTTTCTTTGGGCTTTCTTTGGGCTTTCTTTGCGCTTTCTTTCGGCTTTCTTTCCCCGTTCTTTGGCTTTCTTTCCCCTTTCTTTGGGCTTTCTTTGGACTTTCTTTGGGCTTTCTTTGGACTTTATTTCCCCTTTCTTTCCCCTTTCTTTGGGCTTTCTTTCTCCTTTCTTTGGACTTTCTTTGGGCTTTCTTTCCCCTTTCTTTTGGCTTTCTTTGGGCTTCCTTTCCCCTTTCTTTGGGCTTTCTTTGGGGTTTCTTTCCCCTTTCTTTGGGCTTTCTTTGGGCTTTCTTTCCCCTTTCTTTGGGCTTTCTTTCCCCTTTCCTTGAGCTTTCTTTCCCCTTTCTTTGGGATTTCTTTCCCCTTTCTTGGGCTTTCTTTCCCTTTCTTTGGGCTTTCTTTACCCTTTCTTTTGGCTTTCTTTGGGCTTTCTTTCCCCTTTCTTTGGCTTTCTTTGGGGTTTCTTTCCCCTTTCTTTGGGCTTTCTTTGGCTTTCTTTCCCCTTTCTTTGAGCTTTCTTTCCCCTTTCTTTCCCCTTTCTTTCCCCTTTCTTTCCCCTTTCATGGCTTTCTTTGTGCTTTCTTTCCCCTTTCTTTGAGCTTACTTTCTCCTTTCTTTGGGCTTTCTTTGGCCTTTCTCTCTACTTTCTTTGGGCTTTCTTTCCCCTTTCTTTGGGCTTTCTTTCCCATTTCTTTGGGCTTTCTTTCCCCTTTCTTTGGGCTTTCTTTCCCCTTTCTTTGGCTTTCTTTCCCCTTTCTTTGGGCTTTCTTTCCCCTTTCTTTGGGCTTTCTTTGCCCTTTCTTTGGGCTTTCTTTGGGCTTTCTTTCCCCTTTCTTTCCCCTTTCTTTGGGCTTTCTTTCCCCTTTTTTTGGGCTTTCTTTGGGCTTTCTTTCCCCTTTCTTTGGGCTTTCCTTGGCCTTTCTTTCCCCTTTCTTTGGGCTTACTTTCTTCTTTCTTTGGGCTTTCTTTGCCCTTTCTTTGGGCTTTCTTTCCCCTTTCTTTCCCCTTTCTTTCCCTTTCTTTGGGCTTTCTTTCTCCTTTCTTTGGGCTTTCTTTGGGCTTTCTTTGGGCTTTCTTTCCCCGTTCTTTGGGCTTTCTTTCCCCGTTCTTTGGGCTTTCTTTCCCCTTTATTTGGGCTTTCTTTGGCTTTCTTTTTACTTTCTTTCCCCTTTCTTTCCCCTTTCTTTGGGCTTTCTTTCTCCTTTCTTTGGACTTTCTTTGGGCTTTCTTTCCCCTTTCTTTGGGCTTTCTTTCCCTTTCTTTGGGCTTTCTTTGGGCTTTCTTTCCCTTTCTTTGGGCTTTCTTTGGGCTTTCTTTCCCCTTTCTTTGGGCTTTTTTTGAGCTTTCCTTCCCCTTTCTTTGGGCTTTCTTTCCCCTTTCTTTGGGCTTTCTTTCCCCTTTCTTTGGGCTTTCTTTCCCCTTTCTTTCCCCTTTCTTTCCCCTTTCTTTCCCCTTTCTTTGGGCTTTCTTTGGGCTTTCTTTCCCCTTTCTTTGGGCTTTCTTTCCCCTTTCCTTGAGCTTTCTTTCCCTTTCTTTTGATTTCTTTCCCCTTTCTTTGGGCTTTCTTTCCCCTTTCTTTGGGCTTTCTTTACCCTTTCTTTTGGCTTTCTTTGGGCTTTCTTTCCCCTTTCTTTGGGCTTTCTTTGGGGTTTCTTTCCCCTTTCTTTGGGCTTTCTTTGGGCTTTCTTTCCCCTTTCTTTGAGCTTTCTTTCCCCTTTCTTTCCCCTTTCTTTCCCTTTCTTTCCCCTTTCATGGGCTTTCTTTGTGCTTTCTTTCCCCTTTCTTTGAGCTTACTTTCTCCTTTCTTTGGGCTTTCTTTGGCCTTTCTCTCTACTTTCTTTGGCTTTCTTTCCCCTTTCTTTGGGCTTTCTTTCCCATTTCTTTGGGCTTTCTTTCCCCTTTCTTTGGGCTTTCTTTCCCCTTTCTTTGGGCTTTCTTTCCCCTTTCTTTGGGCTTTCCTTGGCCTTTCTTTCCCCTTTCTTTGGGCTACTTTCTTCTTTCTTTGGGCTTTCTTTGCCCTTTCTTTGGGCTTTCTTTCCCCTTTCTTTCCCCTTTCTTTCCCCTTTCTTTGGGCTTTCTTTCCCCTTTCTTTGGGCTTTCTTTGGGCTTTCTTTGGGCTTTCTTTCCCCGTTCTTTGGGCTTTCTTTCCCCTTTATTTGGGCTTTCTTTGGGCTTTCTTTTTACTTTCTTTCCCCTTTCTTTCCCCTTTCTTTGGGCTTTCTTTCTCCTTTCTTTGGACTTTCTTTGGGCTTTCTTTCCCCTTTCTTTGGGCTTTCTTTCCCTTTCTTTGGGCTTTCTTTGGGCTTTCTTTCCCCTTTCTTTGGGCTTTCTTTGGGCTTTCTTTCCCCTTTCTTTGGGCTTTTTTTGAGCTTTCCTTCCCCTTTCTTTGGCTTTCTTTCCCCTTTCTTTGGGCTTTCTTTCCCCTTTCTTTGGGCTTTCTTTCCCCTTTCTTTCCCCTTTCTTTCCCCTTTCTTTCCCCTTTCTTTGGGCTTTCTTTGGGCTTTCTTTCCCCTTTCTTTGGGCTTTCTTTCCCCTTTCCTTGAGCTTTCTTTCCCCTTTCTTTGGGATTTCTTTCCCCTTTCTTTGGGCTTTCTTTCCCCTTTCTTTGGGCTTTCTTTACCCTTTCTTTTGGCTTTCTTTGGGCTTTCTTTCCCCTTTCTTTGGGCTTTCTTTGGGGTTTCTTTCCCCTTTCTTTGGGCTTTCTTTGGGCTTTCTTTCCCCTTTCTTTGAGCTTTCTTTCCCCTTTCTTTCCCCTTTCTTTCCCCTTTCTTTCCCCTTTCATGGGCTTTCTTTGTGCTTTCTTTCCCCTTTCTTTGAGCTTACTTTCTCCTTTCTTTGGGCTTTCTTTGGCCTTTCTCTCTACTTTCTTTGGGCTTTCTTTCCCCTTTCTTTGGGCTTTCTTTCCCATTTCTTTGGGCTTTCTTTCCCCTTTCTTTGGGCTTTCTTTCCCCTTTCTTTGGGCTTTCTTTCCCCTTTCTTTGGGCTTTCTTTCCCCTTTCTTTGGGCTTTCTTTGCCCTTTCTTTGGGCTTTCTTTGGGCTTTCTTTCCCCTTTCTTTCCCCTTTCTTTGGGCTTTCTTTCCCCTTTTTTTGGGCTTTCTTTGGGCTTTCTTTCCCCTTTCTTTGGGCTTTCCTTGGCCTTTCTTTCCCCTTTCTTTGGGCTTACTTTCTTCTTTCTTTGGCTTTCTTTGCCCTTTCTTTGGGCTTTCTTTCCCCTTTCTTTCCTCCCCTTTCTTTCCCCTTTCTTTCCCCTTTCTTTGGGCTTTCTTTCCCCTTTCTTTGGGCTTCTTTGGGCTTTCTTTGGGCTTTCTTTCCCCGTTCTTTGGGCTTTCTTTCCCCTTTTAATATTTGGGCTTTCTTTGGCTTTCTTTTTACTTTCTTTCCCCTTTCTTTCCCCTTTCTTTGGGCTTTCTTTCTCCTTTCTTTGGACTTTCTTTGGGCTTTCTTTCCCCTTTCTTTGGGCTTTCTTTCCCTTTCTTGGGCTTTTCTTTGGGCTTTCTTTCCCCTTTCTTTGGGCTTTCTTTGGGCTTTCTTTCCCCTTTCTTTGGGCTTTTTTGAGCTTTCCTTCCCCTTTCTTTGGGCTTTTCTTTCCCCTTTCTTTGGGCTTTCTTTCCCCTTTCTTTGGGCTTTCTTTCCCCTTTCTTTCCCCTTTCTTTCCCCTTTCTTTCCCCTTTCTTTGGGCTTTCTTTGGGCTTTCTTTCCCTTTCTTTGGGCTTTCTTTCCCCATTCTTTGGGCTTTCTTTGGGCTTTGTCTCTCCTTTCTTTGGGCTTTCTTTCCCCTTTCTTTGGCTTTCTTTCCCCTTTCTTTGTGCCTTCTTTCCCCTTTCTTTGGGCATTCTTTGGGCTTTCTTTCCCCTTTCTTTGGACTTTCTTTGGTCTTTCTTTCCCCTTTCTTTGGCTTTTTTTTCCCCTTTCTTTGGACTTTCTTTGGGCTTTCTTTGGGCTTTCTTTGGGGTTTCTTTCGCCTTTCCTTGGGCTTTCTTCTCCTTTCTTTGGGCTTTCTTTCCCATTTCTTTAGGCTTTCTTTCCCTTTCTTGGCTTTCTTTGGGCTTTCTTTCCCCTTTCTTTGGGCTTTCTTTCCCTTTTCTTTGGGCTTTCTTTCCCCATTCTTTGGTCTTTCTTTCCCCTTTCTTTGGGCTTTCTTTCCCCTTTCTTTGGGCTTTCCTTCCCCTTTTTTTGGGCTTTCTTTCCCCTTTCTTTGTGCTTTCTTTCCCCTTTCTTTGGCTTTCTTTCCCTTTCTTTGGGCTTTCTTTCCCCTTTCTTTGGGCCTTCTTTCCCCTTTCTTTGGGCTTTCTTTGGGCTTTCTTTCCCCTTTCTTTGAGCTTTCTTTCCCCTTTCTTTGGGCTTTCTTTCCCATTTCTTTGGCTTTCTTTCCCCTTTCTTTGGGCTTTCTTTGGGCTTTCTTTGGGCTTTCTTTCCCCTTTCTTTGGGCTTTCTTTCCCCTTTCTTTGGGCTTTGTTTGCCCTTTCTTTGGGCTTTCTTTGGCTTTTCTTTGGGCTTTCTTTCCCCTTTCTTTGGGCTTTCTTTGGGCTTTCTTTTCCCTTTCTTTGGGCTTTCTTTCCCCTTTCTTTGGGCTTTCTTTCCCCTTTCTTTTCCCTTTCTTTGGGCTTCCTTTCCCCTTTCTTTCCCCTTTCTTTCCATTTCTTTCTCCTTTCTTTCCCCTTTCTTTCCCCATTCTTTCTCCTTTCTTTCCCCTTTCTTTCCCCTTTTCTTTCCCCATTCTTTGCCCTTTCTTTCCCTTTCTTTGGGCTTTCTTTGGGCTTTCTTTCCCCTTTCTGTGGGCTTTCTTTGGGCTTTCTTTCTCCTTTCTTTGGGCTTTATTTCCCCTTTCTTTGGGCTTTCTTTCCCCTTTCTTTGGGCTTTGCTTCCCCTTTCTTTCCCCTTTCTTACCCATTTCTTTGGGCTTTCTTTCCCCTTTTTTTATGCTTTCTTTCCCCTTTCTTTGAGCTTTCTTTCCTCTTTCTTTGGGCTTTGTTTCCCCTTTCTTTTCGAGTTCTTCCCCCTTTCTTTGGGCTTCCTTTGGCCTTTCTTTCCCCTTTCTTGGCTTTGGCTTTCTTTCCCCTTTCTTTGGGCTTTCTTTCCCCTTTCTTTGGGCTTCTTTCCCCTTTCTTTGGGCTTTCTTTGGGCTCTTCCCTTTTTTGGCTTTCTTTGGGCTTTCTTTCCGCTTTCTTTGGGCTTTCTGTGGGCTTTCTTTCCCTTTCTTTGGGCTTTCTTTCCCCTTTCTTTGGGCTTTCTTTCCCCGTCTTTCCCGGTTCTTTCCCTTTCTTTCCCCTTTCTTCCCCCTTTCTTCCCCTTTCTTTCCCCTTTCTTCTCCCCTTGTCTTTGGGCTTTCTTTGGGCTTTCTTTCCCCTTTCTTTGGGCTTTCTTTCCCCTTTCTTTGGGCTTTCTTGGGCTTTCTCTCTCCCTTTCTTTGGGCTTTTTTTCCCCTTTCTTTGGGCTTTCTTTCCCCTTTCTTTGGGATTTCTTTGGGCTTTCTTTCCCCTTTCTTTGGGCTTTCTTTGGGCTTTCTTTCCCCTTTCTTTGGGCTTTCTTTCCATTTCTTGGGCTTTCTTTCCCCTTTCTTTGGGCTTTCTTTCCCATTTCTTTGGGCTTTCTTTCCCCTTTCTTTGGGCTTTCCTTCCCCTTTCTTTGGGCTTTCTTTCCCTTTTCTTTGTGCTTTCTTTCCCCTTTCTTTGGGCTTTCTTTCCCCTTTCTTTGGGCTTTCTTTCCCCTTTCTTTGGGCTTTCTTTGGGCTTTCTTTCCCCTTTCTTTGGGCTTTCTTGGGCTTTCTTACCCCTTTCTTTGGGCTTTCTTTCCCATTTCTTTGGGCTTTCTTTCCCCTTTCTTTGGGCTTTATTTCGGCTTTCTTTGGGCTTTCTTTCCCCTTTCTTTGGGCTTTCTTTCCCCTTTCTTTGGGCTTTCTTTCCCCTTTCTTTGGGCTTTCTTTCCCCTTTCTTTCCCCTTTCTTTGGGCTTTCTTTCCCCTTTCTTTGGGCTTTCTTTCCCTTTCTTTGGGCTTTCTTTCCCCTTTCTTTGGGCTTTCTTTCCCCTTTCTTTCCCGGTTCTTTCCCCTTTCTTTCCCCTTTCTTCCCCCTTTCTTTCCACTTTCTTTCCCCTTTCTTTGGGCTTTCTTTGGGCTTTCTTTCCCCTTTCTTTTGGCTTTCTTTCCCCTTTCTTTGGGCTTTCTTTGGGCTTTCTCTCTCCTTTCTTTGGGCTTTCTTTCCCCTTTCTTTGGGCTTTCTTTCCCCTTTCTTTGGGCTTTCTTTGGGCTTTCTTTCCCTTTCTTTGGGCTTTCTTTCCATTTCTTTGGGCTTTCTTTCCCCTTTCTTTGGGCTTTCTTTCCCATTTCTTTGGGCTTTCTTTCCCCTTTCTTTGGGCTTTCCTTCCCCTTTCTTTGGACTTTCTTTCCCTTTTCTTTGTGCTTTCTTTCCACTTTCTTTGGGCTTTTCTTTCCCCTTTCTTTGGGCTTTCTTTCCCCTTTCTTTGGGCTTTCTTTGGGCTTTCTTTCCCCTTTCTTTGGGCTTTCTTTGGGCTTTCTACCCCTTTCTTTGGGCTTTCTTTCCCATTTCTTTGGCTTTCTTTCCCCTTTCTTTGGGCTTTCTTTCCCCATTCTTTCCCCTTTCTTTCCCCTTTCTTTGGGCTTTCTTTCCCCTTTCTTTGGGCTTTCTTTCCCCTTTCTTTGGGCTTTCTTTCCCCTTTCTTTCCCCTTTCTTTGGGCTTTCTTTCCCCCGTCTTTGGCTTTATTTCCCCTTTCTTTCCCCTTTCTTTGGGCTTTCTTTCCCCTTTCTTTCCCTTTCTTTCCCCTTTCTTTCCCATTTCTTTCCCTTTTCTTTCCCCTTTCTTTCCCCATTCTTTCCCCTTTCTTTCCCCTTTCTTTGGGCTTTATTTGGGATTTCTTTCCCCTTTCTTTGGGCTTTCTTTCCCTTTCTTTGGGCTTTCTTTCCCTTTCTTTCCCCTTTCTTTCCCCTTTCTTTGGGCTTTATTTCCCCTTTTTTTTGTGCTTTCTTACCCCTTTCCTTGACCTTTCTTTCCCCTTTCTTTGGCTTTCTTTCCCCTTTCTTTGGGCTTTCTTTCCCCATTCTTTGGGCTTTCTTTGGCCTTTCTTTCCCTTTCTTTGGGCTTTCTCTCCCCTTTCTTTGGGCTTTGTTTGGGATTTCTTTGGGCTTTCTTTGCGCTTTCTTTCGGCTTTCTTTCCCCGTTCTTTGGGCTTTCTTTCCCCTTTCTTTGGCTTTCTTTGGACTTTCTTTGGGCTTTCTTTGGACTTTCTTTGGGGTTTCTTTCCCCTTTCTTTGGGCTTTCTTTCTCCTTTCTTTGGACTTTCTTTGGGCTTTCTTTCCCCTTTCTTTGGGCTTTCTTTACCCTTTCTTTGGCTTTCTTTGGGCTTTCTTTCCCCTTTCTTTGGGCTTTCTTTGGGGTTTCTTTCCCTTTCTTTGGGCTTTCTTTGGGCTTTCTTTCCCTTTCTTTGGGCTTTCTTTCCCCTTTCCTTGAGCTTTCTTTCCCCTTTCTTTGGATTTGTTTCCCCTTTCTTTGGGCTTTCTTTCCCTTTCTTTGGCTTTCTTTACCCTTTCTTTTGGCTTTCTTTGGGCTTTCTTTCCCCTTTCTTTGGGCTTTCTTTGGGGTTTCTTTCCCCTTTCTTTGGGCTTTCTTTGGGCTTTCTTTCCCCTTTCTTTGGGCTTTCTTTCCCCTTTCTTTCCCCATTCTTTCCCCATTCTTTCTCCTTTCTTTCCCCTTTCTTTCCCATTTCTTTCCCCATTCTTTCCCCTTTCTTTCCCCTTTCTTTGGGCTTTATTTGGGATTTCTTTCCCCTTTCTTTGGGCTTTATTTCCCCTTTCTTTGGGCTTTCTTTCCCCTTTCTTTCCCCTTTCTTTCCCCTTTCTTTGGGCTTTCTTTCCTCTTTTTTTGTGCTTTCTTACCCCTTTCCTTGAGCTTTCTTTCCCCTTTCTTTGGGCTTTCTTTCCCCTTTCTTTGGGCTTTCTTTCCCCTTTCTTTGGCTTTCTTTGCCTTTCTTTCCCCTTTCTTTGGGCTTTCTCTCCCCTTTCTTTGGGCTTTCTTTGGGCTTTCCTTGCGCTTTCTTTCGGCTTTCTTTCCCCGTTCTTTGGGCTTTCTTTCCACTTTCTTTGGGCTTTCTTTGGACTTTCTTTGGGCTTTCTTTGGACTTTATTTCCCCTTTCTTTCCCCTTTCTTTGGGCTTTCTTTCTCCTTTCTTTGGACTTTCTTTGGGCTTTCGTTTCCCCTTTCTTTGGGCTTTCTTTACCCTTTCTTTTGGCTTTCTTTGGGCTTTCTTTCCCCTTTCTTTGGGCTTTCTTGGGGTTTCTTTCCCCTTTCTTTGGCTTTCTTTGGGCTTTCTTTCCCCTTTCTTTGGGCTTTCTTTCCCCTTTCCTTGAGCTTTCTTTCCCCTTTCTTTGGGATTTCTTTCCCCTTTCTTTGGGCTTTCTTTCCCCTTTCTTTGGCTTTCTTTACCCTTTCTTTTGGATTTCTTTGGCTTTCTTTCCCCTTTCTTTGGGCTTTCTTTGGGGTTTCTTTCCCCTTTCTTTGGGCTTTCTTTGGCTTTCTTTCCCCTTTCTTTGGGCTTTCTTTCCCCTTTCTTTCCCCATTCTTTCCCCATTCTTTCTCCTTTCTTTCCCCTTTCTTTCCCATTTCTTTCCCCATTCTTTCCCCTTTCTTTCCCCTTTCTTTGGGCTTTATTTGGGATTTCTTTCCCCTTTCTTTGGGCTTTCTTTCCCCTTTCTTTGGGCTTTCTTTCCCCTTTCTTTCCCCTTTCTTTCCCCTTTCTTTGGGCTTTCTTTCCCCTTTTTTTGTGCTTTCTTACCCCTTTCCTTGAGCTTTCTTTCCCCTTTCTTTGGGCTTTCTTTCCCCTTTCTTTGGGCTTCTTTCCCTTTCTTTGGGCTTTCTTTGGCCTTTCTTTCCCCTTTCTTTGGGCTTTCTCTCCCCTTTCTTTGGGCTTTCTTTGGGCTTTCCTTGCGCTTTCTTCGGCTTTCTTTCCCCGTTCTTTGGGCTTTCTTTCCCCCTTTCTTTGGGCTTTCTTTGGACTTTCTTTGGGCTTTCTTTGGACTTTATTTCCCCTTTCTTTCCCCTTTCTTTGGGCTTTCTTTCTCCTTTCTTTGGACTTTCTTTGGCTTTCTTTCCCCTTTCTTTGGCTTTCTTTACCCTTTCTTTTGGCTTTCTTTGGGCTTTCTTTCCCCTTTCTTTGGGCTTTCTTTGGGGTTTCTTTCCCCTTTCTTTGGGCTTTCTTTGGCTTTCTTTCCCCTTTCTTTGGCTTTCTTTCCCCTTTCCTTGAGCTTTCTTTCCCCTTTCTTTGGGATTTCTTTCCCCTTTCTTTGGGCTTTCTTTCCCCTTTCTTTGGGCTTTCTTTACCCTTTCTTTTGGCTTTCTTTGGGCTTTCTTTCCCCTTTCTTTTGGCTTTCTTTGGGGTTTCTTTCCCCTTTCTTTGGGCTTTCTTTGGGCTTTCTTTCCCCCTTTCTTTGGGCTTTCTTTCCCCTTTCCTTGAGCTATCTTTCCCCTTTCTTTGGGATTTCTTTCCCCTTTCTTTGGGCTTTCTTTCCCCTTTCTTTGGGCTTTCTTTGGCTTTCTTTCCCCTTTCTTTGGCTTTCTTTCACCTTTCTTTGTGCCTTCTTTCCCATTTCTTTAAGCTTCTTTGGGCTTTCTTTCCCCTTTCTTGGGCTTTCTTTCCCCTGTCTTTGGGCTTTCTTTCTGCTTTCTTTGGGCTTTCTTTCCCGTTTCTTTGGGCTTTCTTTCCCCTTTCTTTGGACTTTCTTTGGGCTTTCTTTCCCATTTCTTTGGGCTTTCTTTCCCTTTTCTTTGGGCTTTCTTTCGCCTTTCTTTGGGCTTTCTTTCCCCTTTCTTTGGGCATTCTTTCCCCTTTCTTTGGGCTTTTTGAGCTTTCCTTCCCCTTTCTTTGGGCTTTCTTTCCCCTTTCTTTGGGCTTTCTTTACCCTTTCTTTCACCTTTCTTTGTGCCTTCTTTCCCATTTCTTTAAGCTTTCTTTGGGCTTTCTTTCCCCTTTCTTTGGGCTTTCTTTCCCCTGTCTTTGGCTTTCTTTCTGCTTTCTTTGGCTTTCTTTCCCATTTCTTTGGGCTTTCTTTCCCCTTTCTTTGGACTTTCTTTGGGCTTTCTTTCCCATTTCTTTGGGCTTTCTTTCCCTTTTCTTTGGGCTTTCTTTCGCCTTTCTTTGGGCTTTCTTTCCCCTTTCTTTGGGCATTCTTTCCCCTTTCTTGGGCTTTTTTTGAGCTTTCCTTCCCCTTTCTTTGGGCTTTCTTTCCCCTTTCTTTGGGCTTTCTTTCCCCTTTCTTTCCCCTTTCTTTCCACTTTTTTCCCTTTTCTTTCCCCTTTCTTTCCCCTTTCATGGGCTTTCTTTGGGCTTTCTTTCCCCTTTCTTTGAGCTTACTTTCCCCTTTCTTTGGGCTTTCTTTGGGCTTTCTCTCTCCTTTCTTTGGGCTTTCTTTCCCCTTTCTTTGGGCTTTCTTTCCCATTTCTTTGGGCTTTCTTTCCCCTTTCTTTGGGCTTTCTTTCCCCTTTCTTTGGGCTTTCTTTCCCCTTTCTTTGGGCTTTCTTTCCCATTTCTTTGGGCTTTCTTTGCCCTTTCTTTGGGCTTTCTTTGGGCTTTCTTTGGGCTTTCTTTCCCCTTTCTTTCCCCTTTCTTTGGGCTTTCTTTCCCCTTTTTTTGGGCTTTCTTTGGGCTTTCTTTCCCCTTTCTTTGGGCTTTCCTTGGCCTTTCTTTCCCTTTCTTTGGCTTTCTTTCTTCTTTCTTTGGCTTTCTTTGCCCTTTCTTTGGGCTTTCTTTCCCCTTTCTTTCCCCTTTCCTTTCCCCTTTCTTTGGGCTTCTTTCCCCTTTCTTTGGGCTTTCTTTGGGCTTTCTTTGGGCTTTCTTTCCCCTTTCTTTGGGCTTTCTTTGGGCTTTCTTTGGACTTTCTTTCCCCTTTCTTTCCCCTTTCTTTGGGCTTTCTTTCTCCTTTCTTTGGACTTTCTTTGGGCTTCTTTCCCCTTTCTTTGGGCTTTCTTTCCCCTTTCTTTGGGCTTTCTTTGGCTTTCTTTGGGCTTTCTTTCCCCTTTCTTTGGGCTTTCTTTCCCGTTTCTTTGGGCTTTCTTGGGATTTCTTTCTCCTTTCTTTGGGCTTTCTTTGGGCTTTCTTTCCCTTTCTTTGGGCTTTCTTGGGCTTTCTTTCCCCTTTCTTTCCCCTTTCTTTGGGCTTTCTTTCCCCTTTCTTTGGGTTTCTTTCCCCTTTCTTTCCACTTTCTTTCACCTTTCTTTCCCCTTTCTTTCCCCTTTCTTACCCCTTTCTTTCCCCTTTCTTTCCCCTTTCTTTGGGCTTTCTTTCCCCTTTCTTTGGGCTTTCTTTGGGCTTTCATTCCCCTTTCTTTGGGCTTTCTTTCCCCTTTCTTTGGGCTTTCGTTGGGCTTTCTTTCCCCTTTCTTTGGGCTTTCTTTGGGCTTTCTTTCCCCTTTCTTTGGGCTTTCTTTGGGCTTTCTTTCCACTTACTTTGGGCTTTCTTTCCTCTTTCTTTGGGATTTCTTTGGGTTTTCTTTCCCTTTCTTTGGGCTTTCTTTGGGCTTTCTTTCCCCTTTCTTTGGGCTTTCTTTGGCTTTTTTTCCCCTTTTTTTGGGCTTTCTTTGGGCTCTCTTGGGGTTTCTTTGGGCTTTCTTTCCCCTTTCTTTCCCCTTTCTTTCCCCTTTCTTTTCCCTTTCTTTCCCCTTTCTTTTGGCTTTCTTTCTCCTTTCTTCCCCTTTCTTTGGCTTTCTTTCCCTTTCTTTGGGCTTTCTTTGGGCTTTCTTTCCCCTTTCTTTGGGCTTTCTTTCCCCTTTCTTTGGGCTTTCTTTTGGCTTTTTTTCCCCTTTCTTTGGGCTCTCTTTGGGCTTTCTTTGGCTGTCTTTGGGCTTTCTTTCCCCTTTCTTTGGCTTTCTTTCCCCTTTCTTTGGGCTTTCTTTCCCCTTCTTTGGGATTTCTTTCCCCATTCTTTGGGCTTTCTTTCCTCTTTCTTTGGGCTTTCTTTGGGATTTCTTTGTACTTTCTTTCGCCTTTCTTTGGGATTTCTTTGGGCTTTCTTTCGGCTTTCTTTCCCGTTTCTTTGGGCTTTCTCTCCCTTTTCTTTGGCTTTCTTTCCCCTTTCTTTGGTCTTTCTTTCCCCTTTCTTCGGGCTTTCTTCCCCTTCCTTTGGGCTTTCTTTGGGCTTTCTTTGGGCTTTCTTTCCCCTTTCTTTGGGCTTTCTTTCCCCTTTATTTGGGCTTTCTTTCCCCTTACTTTGGGCTTTCTTTGGGCTTTCTTTCCCCTTTCTTTGGGCTTTTTTCCCCTTTCTTTTGGCTTTCTTTGGGCTCTCTTTCCCCTTTCTTTGGGCTTTCTTTCCCCTTTCTTTGGGCTTTCTTTTCCTTTCTTTGGGCTTTCTTTCCCCTTTCCTTTGGCTTTCTTTGGGATTTATTTCCCCTTTCTTTGGGCTTTCTTTGGGCTTTCTTTCCCCTTTCTTTGGGCTTTCTTTGGGGTTTCTTTCCCCTTTCTTTCCCCTCTCTTTGGGCTTTCTTTCCCCTTTCTTTGGGCTTTCTTTCCCCTTTCTTTGGGCTTTCTTTCCCCTTTCTTTCCCCTTTCTTTGGGCTTTCTTTCCCCCGTCTTTGGGCTTTATTTCCCTTTCTTTCCCCTTTCTTTGGGCTTTCTTTCCCCTTTCTTTCCACTTTCTTTCCCCTTTCTTTCCCATTTCTTTCCCTTTTCTTTCCCCATTCTTTCCCCATTCTTTCTCCTTTCTTTGCCCTTTCTTTCCCCTTTCTTTCCCCATTCTTTCCCCTTTCTTTGGGCTTTATTTGGGATTTCTTTCCCCTTTCTTTGGGCTTTCTTTCCCCTTTCTTTGGGCTTTCTTTCCCCTTTCTTTCCCCTTTCTTTCCCCTTTCTTTGGGCTTTATTTCCCCTTTTTTTGTGCTTTCTTACCCCTTTCCTTGAGCTTTCATTCCCCTTTCTTTGGCTTTCTTTCCCCTTTCTTTGGGCTTTCTTTCCCCATTCTTTGGCTTTCTTTGGCCTTTCTTTCCCCTTTCTTTGGGCTTTCTCTCCCCCTTTCTTTGGGCTTTCTTTGGGCTTTCTTTGGGCTTTCTTTGCGCTTTCTTTCGGCTTTCTTTCCCCGTTCTTTGGGCTTTCTTTCCCCTTTCTTTGGCTTTCTTTGGACTTTCTTTGGGCTTTCTTTGGACTTTATTTCCCCTTCTTTCCCCTTTCTTTGGGCTTTCTTTCTCCTTTCTTTGGACTTTCTTTGGGCTTTCTTTCCCCTTTCTTTTGGCTTTCTTTGGGCTTCCTTTCCCCTTTCTTTGGGCTTTTCTTTGGGGTTTCTTTCCCCTTTCTTTGGGCTTTCTTTGGGCTTTCTTTCCCCTTTCTTTGGGCTTTCTTTCCCCTTTCCTTGAGCTTTCTTTCCCCTTTCTTTGGGATTTCTTTCCCCTTTCTTTGGGCTTTCTTTCCCCTTTCTTTGGGCTTTCTTTACCCTTTCTTTTGGCTTTCTTTGGGCTTTCTTTCCCCTTTCTTTGGGCTTTCTTTGGGGTTTCTTTCCCCTTTCTTTGGGCTTTCTTTGGGCTTTCTTTCCCCTTTCTTTGAGCTTTCTTTCCCTTTCTTTCCCCTTTCTTTCCCCTTTCTTTCCCCTTTCATGGGCTTTCTTTGTGCTTTCTTTCCCCTTTCTTTGAGCTTACTTTCTCCTTTCTTTGGGCTTTCTTTGGCCTTTCTCTCTACTTTCTTTGGGCTTTCTTTCCCCTTTCTTTGGGCTTTCTTTTCCCATTTCTTTGGGCTTTCTTTCCCCTTTCTTTGGGCTTTCTTTCCCCTTTCTTTGGGCTTTCTTTCCCCTTTCTTTGGGCTTTCTTTCCCCTTTCTTTGGGCTTTCTTTGCCCTTTCTTTGGGCTTTCTTTGGGCTTTCTTTCCCCTTTCTTTCCCCTTTCTTTGGGCTTTCTTTCCCCTTTTTTGGGCTTTCTTTGGGCTTTCTTTCCCCTTTCTTTGGGCTTCCTTGGCCTTTCTTTCCCCTTTCTTTGGGCTTACTTTCTTCTTTCTTTGGGCTTTCTTTGCCCTTTCTTTGGGCTTTCTTTCCCCTTTCTTTCCCCTTTCTTTCCCCTTTCTTTGGGCTTTCTTTCTCCTTTCTTTGGGCTTTCTTTGGCTTTCTTTGGGCTTTCTTTCCCCGTTCTTTGGGCTTTCTTTCCCCGTTCTTTGGGCTTTCTTTCCCCTTTATTTGGGCTTTCTTTGGGCTTTCTTTTTACTTTCTTTCCCCTTTCTTTCCCCTTTCTTTGGGCTTTCTTTCTCCTTTCTTTGGACTTTCTTTGGGCTTTCTTTCCCCTTTCTTTGGGCTTTCTTTCCCTTTCTTTGGGCTTTCTTTGGGCTTTCTTTCCCCTTTCTTTGGGCTTTCTTTGGGCTTTCTTTCCCCTTTCTTTGGGCTTTTTTTGAGCTTTCCTTCCCCTTTCTTTGGGCTTTCTTTCCCCTTTCTTTGGGCTTTCTTTCCCCTTTCTTTGGGCTTTCTTTCCCCTTTCTTTCCCCTTTCTTTCCCCTTTCTTTCTTTCCCCTTTCCTTGAGCTTTCTTTCCCCTTTCTTTGGGATTTCTTTCCCCTTTCTTTGGGCTTTCTTTCCCCTTTCTTTGGGCTTTCTTTACCCTTTCTTTTGGCTTTCTTTGGGCTTTCTTTCCCCTTTCTTTGGGCTTTCTTTGGGGTTTCTTTCCCTTTCTTTGGGCTTTCTTTGGGCTTTCTTTCCCCTTTCTTTGAGCTTTCTTTCCCCTTTCTTTCCCCTTTCTTTCCCCTTTCTTTCCCCTTTCATGGCTTTCTTTGTGCTTTCTTTCCCCTTTCTTTGAGCTTACTTTCTCCTTTCTTTGGGCTTTCTTTGGCCTTTCTCTCTACTTTCTTTGGGCTTTCTTTCCCCTTTCTTTGGGCTTTCTTTCCCATTTCTTTGGGCTTTCTTTCCCCTTTCTTTGGGCTTTCTTTCCCCTTTCTTTGGCTTTCTTTCCCTTTCTTTGGGCTTTCCTTGGCCTTTCTTTCCCCTTTCTTTGGGCTTACTTTCTTCTTTCTTTGGGCTTTCTTTGCCCTTTCTTTGGGCTTTCTTTCCCCTTTCTTTCCCCTTTCTTTCCCCTTTCTTTGGGCTTTCTTTCCCCTTTCTTTGGGCTTTCTTTGGGCTTTCTTTGGGCTTTCTTTCCCCGTTCTTTGGGCTTTCTTTCCCCTTTATTTGGGCTTTCTTTGGGCTTTCTTTTTACTTTCTTTCCCCTTTCTTTCCCCTTTCTTTGGGCTTTCTTTCTCCTTTCTTTGGACTTTCTTTGGGCTTTCTTTCCCCTTTCTTTGGGCTTTCTTTCCCTTTCTTTGGGCTTTCTTTGGGCTTTCTTTCCCCTTTCTTTGGGCTTTCTTTGGGCTTTCTTTCCCCTTTCTTTGGGCTTTTTTTGAGCTTTCCTTCCCCTTTCTTTGGGCTTTCTTTCCCCTTTCTTTGGGCTTTCTTTCCCCTTTCTTTGGGCTTTCTTTCCCCTTTCTTTCCCCTTTCTTTCCCCCTTTCTTTCCCCTTTCTTTGGGCTTTCTTTGGGCTTTCTTTCCCCTTTCTTTGGGCTTTCTTTCCCCTTTCCTTGAGCTTTCTTTCCCCTTTCTTTGGGATTTCTTTCCCCTTTCTTTGGGCTTTCTTTCCCCTTTCTTTGGGCTTTCTTTACCCTTTCTTTTGGCTTTCTTTGGGCTTTCTTTCCCCTTTCTTTGGGCTTTCTTTGGGGTTTCTTTCCCCTTTCTTTGGGCTTTCTTTGGGCTTTCTTTCCCCTTTCTTTGAGCTTTCTTTCCCCTTTCTTTCCCCTTTCTTTCCCCTTTCTTTCCCCTTTCATGGGCTTTCTTTGTGCTTTCTTTCCCCTTTCTTTGAGCTTACTTCTCCTTCCCTTTCTTTGGGCTTTCTTTGGCCTTTCTCTCTACTTTCTTTGGGCTTTCTTTCCCCTTTCTTTGGGCTTTCTTTCCCATTTCTTTGGGCTTTCTTTCCCCTTTCTTTGGGCTTTCTTTCCCCTTTCTTTGGGCTTTCTTTCCCCTTTCTTTGGGCTTTCTTTCCCCTTTCTTTGGGCTTTCTTTGCCCTTTCTTTGGGCTTTCTTTGGGCTTTCTTTCCCCTTTCTTTCCCCTTTCTTTGGGCTTTCTTTCCCCTTTTTTTGGGCTTTCTTTGGGCTTTCTTTCCCCTTTCTTTGGGCTTTCCTTGGCCTTTCTTTCCCCTTTCTTTGGGCTTACTTTCTTCTTTCTTTGGGCTTTCTTTGCCCTTTCTTTGGGCTTTCTTTCCCCTTTCTTTCCCCTTTCTTTCCCCTTTCTTTGGGCTTTCTTTCCCCTTTCTTTGGGCTTTCTTTGGGCTTTCTTTGGGCTTTCTTTCCCCGTTCTTTGGGCTTTCTTTCCCCTTTATTTGGGCTTTCTTTGGGCTTTCTTTTTACTTTCTTTCCCCTTTCTTTCCCCTTTCTTTGGGCTTTCTTTCTCCTTTCTTTGGACTTTCTTTGGGCTTTCTTTCCCCTTTCTTTGGGCTTTCTTTCCCTTTCTTTGGGCTTTCTTTGGGCTTTCTTTCCCCTTTCTTTGGGCTTTCTTTGGGCTTTCTTTCCCCTTTCTTTGGGCTTTTTTTGAGCTTTCCTTCCCCTTTCTTTGGGCTTTCTTTCCCCTTTCTTTGGGCTTTCTTTCCCCTTTCTTTGGGCTTTTCTTTCCCCTTTCTTTCCCCTTTCTTTCCCCTTTCTTTCCCCTTTCTTTGGGCTTTCTTTGGGCTTTCTTTCCCCTTTCTTTGGGCTTTCTTTCCCCATTCTTTGGGCTTTCTTTGGGCTTTGTCTCTCCTTTCTTTGGGCTTTCTTTCCCCTTTCTTTGGGCTTTCTTTCCCCTTTCTTTGTGCCTTCTTTCCCCTTTCTTTGGGCATTCTTTGGGCTTTCTTTCCCCTTTCTTTGGACTTTCTTTGGTCTTTCTTTCCCCTTTCTTTGGGCTTTTTTTTCCCCTTTCTTTGGACTTTCTTTGGCTTTCTTTGGGCTTTCTTTGGGGTTTCTTTCGCCTTTCCTTGGGCTTTCTTTCTCCTTTCTTTGGGCTTTCTTTCCCATTTCTTTAGGCTTTCTTTCCCCTTTCTTTGGGCTTTCTTTGGGCTTTCTTTCCCCTTTCTTTGGGCTTTCTTTCCCTTTTCTTTGGGCTTTCTTTCCCCATTCTTTGGTCTTTCTTTCCCCTTTCTTTGGGCTTTCTTTCCCCTTTCTTTGGGCTTTCCTTCCCCTTTTTTTGGGCTTTCTTTCCCCTTTCTTTGTGCTTTCTTTCCCCTTTCTTTGGGCTTTCTTTCCCCTTTCTTTGGGCTTTCTTTCCCCTTTCTTTGGGCCTTCTTTCCCCTTTCTTTGGGCTTTCTTTGGGCTTTCTTTCCCCTTTCTTTGAGCTTTCTTTCCCCTTTCTTTGGGCTTTCTTTCCCATTTCTTTGGGCTTTCTTTCCCCTTTCTTTGGGCTTTCTTTGGGCTTTCTTTGGGCTTTCTTTCCCCTTTCTTTGGGCTTTCTTTCCCCTTTCTTTGGGCTTTGTTTGCCCTTTCTTTGGGCTTTCTTTGGCCTTTCTTTGGGCTTTCTTTCCCCTTTCTTTGGGCTTTCTTTGGGCTTTCTTTTCCCTTTCTTTGGGCTTTCTTTCCCCTTTCTTTGGGCTTTCTTTCCCCTTTCTTTTCCCTTTCTTTGGGCTTCCTTTCCCCTTTCTTTCCCCTTTCTTTCCCATTTCTTTCTCCTTTCTTTCCCCTTTCTTTCCCCATTCTTTCTCCTTTCTTTCCCCTTTCTTTCCCCTTTCTTTCCCCATTCTTTGCCCTTTCTTTCCCCTTTCTTTGGGCTTTCTTTGGGCTTTCTTTCCCCTTTCTGTGGGCTTTCTTTGGGCTTTCTTTCTCCTTTCTTTGGGCTTTATTTCCCCTTTCTTTGGGCTTTCTTTCCCCTTTCTTTGGGCTTTGCTTCCCCTTTCTTTCCCCTTTCTTACCCATTTCTTTGGGCTTTCTTTCCCCTTTTTTTATGCTTTCTTTCCCCTTTCTTTGAGCTTTCTTTCCTCTTTCTTTGGGCTTTGTTTCCCCTTTCTTTTCGAGTTCTTCCCCCTTTCTTTGGGCTTCCTTTGGCCTTTCTTTCCCCTTTCTTTGGGCTTTCTTTCCCCTTTCTTTGGGCTTTCTTTCCCCTTTCTTTGGGCTTTCTTTCCCCTTTCTTTGGGCTTTCTTTGGGCTTTCTTTCCCCTTTTTTTGGGCTTTCTTTGGGCTTTCTTTCCGCTTTCTTTGGGCTTTCTGTGGGCTTTCTTTCCCCTTTCTTTGGGCTTTCTTTCCCCTTTCTTTGGGCTTTCTTTCCCCGTTCTTTCCCGGTTCTTTCCCCTTTCTTTCCCCTTTCTTCCCCCCTTTCTTTCCCCTTTCTTTCCCCCTTTCTTTCCCCTTTCTTTGGGCTTTCTTTGGGCTTTCTTTCCCCTTTCTTTGGGCTTTCTTTCCCCTTTCTTTGGGCTTTCTTTGGGCTTTCTCTCTCCTTTCTTTGGGCTTTTTTTCCCCTTTCTTTGGGCTTTCTTTCCCCTTTCTTTGGGATTTCTTTGGGCTTTCTTTCCCCTTTCTTTGGGCTTTCTTTGGGCTTTCTTTCCCCTTTCTTTGGGCTTTCTTTCCCATTTCTTTGGGCTTTCTTTCCCCTTTCTTTGGGCTTTCTTTCCCATTTCTTTGGGCTTTCTTTCCCCTTTCTTTGGGCTTTCCTTCCCCTTTCTTTGGGCTTTCTTTCCCTTTTCTTTGTGCTTTCTTTCCCCTTTCTTTGGGCTTTCTTTCCCCTTTCTTTGGGCTTTCTTTCCCCTTTCTTTGGGCTTTCTTTGGGCTTTCTTTCCCCTTTCTTTGGGCTTTCTTTGGGCTTTCTTACCCCTTTCTTTGGGCTTTCTTTCCCATTTCTTTGGCTTTCTTTCCCCTTTTTTTCCGCTTTATTTCGGCTTTCTTTGGGCTTTCTTTCCCCTTTCTTTGGGCTTTCTTTCCCCTTTCTTTGGGCTTTCTTTCCCCTTTCTTTGGGCTTTCTTTCCCCTTTCTTTCCCCTTTCTTTGGGCTTTCTTTCCCCTTTCTTTGGGCTTTCTTTCCCCTTTCTTTGGGCTTTCTTTCCCCTTTCTTTGGGCTTTCTTTCCCCTTTCTTTCCCGGTTCTTTCCCCTTTCTTTCCCCTTTCTTCCCCCTTTCTTTCCACTTTCTTTCCCCTTTCTTTGGGCTTTCTTTGGGCTTTCTTTCCCCTTTCTTTTGGCTTTCTTTCCCCTTTCTTTGGGCTTTCTTTGGGCTTTCTCTCTCCTTTCTTTGGGCTTTCTTTCCCCTTTCTTTGGGCTTTCTTTCCCCTTTCTTTGGGATTTCTTTGGGCTTTCTTTCCCCTTTCTTTGGGCTTTCTTTGGGCTTTCTTTCCCCTTTCTTTGGGCTTTCTTTCCCATTTCTTTGGGCTTTCTTTCCCCTTTTCTTTGGGCTTTCTTTCCCATTTCTTTGGGCTTTCTTTCCCCTTTCTTTGGGCTTTCCTTCCCCTTTCTTTGGACTTTCTTTCCCTTTTCTTTGTGCTTTCTTTCCCCTTTCTTTGGGCTTTCTTTCCCCTTTCTTTGGGCTTTCTTTCCCCTTTCTTTGGGCTTTCTTTGGGCTTTCTTTCCCCTTTCTTTGGGCTTTCTTTGGGCTTTCTTACCCCTTTCTTTGGGCTTTCTTTCCCATTTCTTTGGGCTTTCTTTCCCCTTTCTTTGGGCTTTCTTTCCCCATTCTTTCCCCTTTCTTTCCCCTTTCTTTGGGCTTTCTTTCCCTTTCTTTGGGCTTTCTTTCCCCTTTCTTTGGGCTTTCTTTCCCCTTTCTTTCCCCTTTCTTTGGGCTTTCTTTCCCCCGTCTTTGGGCTTTATTTCCCCTTTCTTTCCCCCTTTCTTTGGGCTTTCTTTCCCCTTTCTTTCCCCTTTCTTTCCCCTTTCTTTCCCATTTCTTTCCCTTTTCTTTCCCCTTTCTTTCCCCATTCTTTCCCCTTTCTTTCCCCTTTCTTTGGGCTTTATTTGGGATTTCTTTCCCCTTTCTTTGGGCTTTCTTTCCCCTTTCTTTGGGCTTTCTTTCCCCTTTCTTTCCCCTTTCTTTCCCCTTTCTTTGGGCTTTATTTCCCCTTTTTTTGTGCTTTCTTACCCCTTTCCTTGACCTTTCTTTCCCCTTTCTTTGGGCTTTCTTTCCCCTTTCTTTGGGCTTTCTTTCCCCATTCTTTGGGCTTTCTTTGGCCTTTCTTTCCCCTTTCTTTGGGCTTTCTCTCCCCTTTCTTTGGGCTTTGTTTGGGATTTCTTTGGGCTTTCTTTGCGCTTTCTTTCGGCTTTCTTTCCCCGTTCTTTGGGCTTTCTTTCCCCCTTTCTTTGGCTTTCTTTGGACTTTCTTTGGGCTTTCTTTGGACTTTCTTTGGGGTTTCTTTCCCCTTTCTTTGGGCTTTCTTTCTCCTTTCTTTGGACTTTCTTTGGGCTTTCTTTCCCCTTTCTTTGGGCTTTCTTTACCCTTTCTTTTGGCTTTCTTTGGGCTTTCTTTCCCCTTTCTTTGGGCTTTCTTTGGGGTTTCTTTCCCCTTTCTTTGGGCTTTCTTTGGGCTTTCTTTCCCCTTTCTTTGGGCTTTCTTTCCCCTTTCCTTGAGCTTTCTTTCCCCTTTTCTTTGGGCTTTCTTTCCCCTTTCTTTGGGCTTTCTTTACCCTTTCTTTTGGCTTTCTTTGGGCTTTCTTTCCCCTTTCTTTGGGCTTTCTTTGGGGTTTCTTTCCCCTTTCTTTGGGCTTTCTTTGGGCTTTCTTTCCCCTTTCTTTGGGCTTTCTTTCCCCTTTCTTTCCCCATTCTTTCCCCATTCTTTCTCCTTTCTTTCCCCTTTCTTTCCCATTTCTTTCCCCATTCTTTCCCCTTTCTTTCCCCTTTCTTTGGGCTTTATTTGGGATTTCTTTCCCCTTTCTTTGGGCTTTCTTTCCCCTTTCTTTGGGCTTTATTTCCCCTTTCTTTCCCCTTTCTTTCCCCTTTCTTTGGGCTTTCTTTCCCCTTTTTTTGTGCTTTCTTACCCCTTTCCTTGAGCTTTCTTTCCCCTTTCTTTGGGCTTTCTTTCCCCTTTCTTTGGGCTTTCTTTCCCCTTTCTTTGGGCTTTCTTTGGCCTTTCTTTCCCCTTTCTTTGGGCTTTCTCTCCCCTTTCTTTGGGCTTTCTTTGGGCTTTCCTTGCGCTTTCTTTCGGCTTTCTTTCCCCGTTCTTTGGGCTTTCTTTCCCCTTTCTTTGGGCTTTCTTTGGACTTTCTTTGGGCTTTCTTTGGACTTTATTTCCCCTTTCTTTCCCCTTTCTTTGGGCTTTCTTTCTCCTTTCTTTGGACTTTCTTTGGGCTTTCTTTCCCCTTTCTTTGGGCTTTCTTTACCCTTTCTTTTGGCTTTCTTTGGGCTTTCTTTCCCCTTTCTTTGGGCTTTCTTTGGGGTTTCTTTCCCCTTTCTTTGGGCTTTCTTTGGGCTTTCTTTCCCCTTTCTTTGGGCTTTCTTTCCCCTTTCCTTGAGCTTTCTTTCCCCTTTCTTTGGGATTTCTTTCCCCTTTCTTTGGGCTTTCTTTCCCCTTTCTTTGGGCTTTCTTTACCCTTTCTTTTGGATTTCTTTGGGCTTTCTTTCCCCTTTCTTTGGGCTTTCTTTGGGGTTTCTTTCCCCTTTCTTTGGGCTTTCTTTGGGCTTTCTTTCCCCTTTCTTTGGGCTTTCTTTCCCCTTTCTTTCCCCATTCTTTCCCCATTCTTTCTCCTTTCTTTCCCCTTTCTTTCCCATTTCTTTCCCCATTCTTTCCCCTTTCTTTCCCCTTTCTTTGGGCTTTATTTGGGATTTCTTTCCCCTTTCTTTGGGCTTTCTTTCCCCTTTCTTTGGGCTTTCTTTCCCCTTTCTTTCCCCTTTCTTTCCCCTTTCTTTGGGCTTTCTTTCCCCTTTTTTTGTGCTTTCTTACCCCTTTCCTTGAGCTTTCTTTCCCCTTTCTTTGGGCTTTCTTTCCCCTTTCTTTGGGCTTTCTTTCCCCTTTCTTTGGGCTTTCTTTGGCCTTTCTTTCCCCTTTCTTTGGGCTTTCTCTCCCCTTTCTTTGGGCTTTCTTTGGGCTTTCCTTGCGCTTTCTTTCGGCTTTCTTTCCCCGTTCTTTGGGCTTTCTTTCCCCTTTCTTTGGGCTTTCTTTGGACTTTCTTTGGGCTTTCTTTGGACTTTATTTCCCCTTTCTTTCCCCTTTCTTTGGGCTTTCTTTCTCCTTTCTTTGGACTTTCTTTGGGCTTTCTTTCCCCTTTCTTTGGGCTTTCTTTACCCTTTCTTTTGGCTTTCTTTGGGCTTTCTTTCCCCTTTCTTTGGGCTTTCTTTGGGGTTTCTTTCCCCTTTCTTTGGGCTTTCTTTGGGCTTTCTTTCCCCTTTCTTTGGGCTTTCTTTCCCCTTTCCTTGAGCTTTCTTTCCCCTTTCTTTGGGATTTCTTTCCCCTTTCTTTGGGCTTTCTTTCCCCTTTCTTTGGGCTTTCTTTACCCTTTCTTTTGGCTTTCTTTGGGCTTTCTTTCCCCTTTCTTTTGGCTTTCTTTGGGGTTTCTTTCCCCTTTCTTTGGGCTTTCTTTGGGCTTTCTTTCCCCTTTCTTTGGGCTTTCTTTCCCCTTTCCTTGAGCTATCTTTCCCCTTTCTTTGGGATTTCTTTCCCCTTTCTTTGGGCTTTCTTTCCCCTTTCTTTGGGCTTTCTTTGGGCTTTCTTTCCCCTTTCTTTGGGCTTTCTTTCACCTTTCTTTGTGCCTTCTTTCCCATTTCTTTAAGCTTTCTTTGGGCTTTCTTTCCCCTTTCTTTGGGCTTTCTTTCCCCTGTCTTTGGGCTTTCTTTCTGCTTTCTTTGGGCTTTCTTTCCCGTTTCTTTGGGCTTTCTTTCCCCTTTCTTTGGACTTTCTTTGGGCTTTCTTTCCCATTTCTTTGGGCTTTCTTTCCCTTTTCTTTGGGCTTTCTTTCGCCTTTCTTTGGGCTTTCTTTCCCCTTTCTTTGGGCATTCTTTCCCCTTTCTTTGGGCTTTTTTGAGCTTTCCTTCCCCTTTCTTTGGGCTTTCTTTCCCCTTTCTTTGGGCTTTCTTTCCCCTTTCTTTCCCCTTTCTTTCCACTTTTTTCCCCTTTCTTTCCCCTTTCTTTCCCCTTTCATGGGCTTTCTTTGGGCTTTCTTTCCCCTTTCTTTGAGCTTACTTTCCCCTTTCTTTGGGCTTTCTTTGGGCTTTCTCTCTCCTTTCTTTGGGCTTTCTTTCCCCTTTCTTTGGGCTTTCTTTCCCATTTCTTTGGGCTTTCTTTCCCCTTTCTTTGGGCTTTCTTTCCCCTTTCTTTGGGCTTTCTTTCCCCTTTCTTTGGGTTTCTTTCCCATTTCTTTGGGCTTTCTTTGCCCTTTCTTTGGGCTTTCTTTGGGCTTTCTTTGGGCTTTCTTTCCCCTTTCTTTCCCCTTTCTTTCCCCTTTCTTTGGGCTTCTTTCCCCTTTTTTTGGGCTTTCTTTGGGCTTTCTTTCCCCTTTCTTTGGGCTTTCTTTCCCCTTTCTTTGGGCTTTCTTTCCCCATTCTTTGGGATTTCTTTGGGCTTTCTTTCCCCTTTCTTTGGGCTTTCTTTGGGCTTTCTTACCCCTTTCTTTGGGCTTTCTTTCCCATTTCTTTGGGCTTTCTTTCCCCTTTCTTTGGGCTTTATTTCGGCTTTCTTTGGGCTTTCTTTCCCCTTTCTTTGGGCTTTCTTTCCCCTTTCTTTGGGCTTTCTTTCCCCTTTCTTTGGGCTTTCCTTCCCCTTTCTTTGGGCTTTCTTTCCCTTTTCTTTGTGCTTTCTTTCCCCTTTCTTTGGGCTTTCTTTCCCCTTTCTTTGGGCTTTCTTTCCCCTTTCTTTGGGCTTTCTTTGGGCTTTCTTTCCCCTTTCTTTGGGCTTTCTTTGGGCTTTCTTACCCCTTTCTTTGGGCTTTCTTTCCCATTTCTTTGGGCTTTCTTTCCCCTTTCTTTGGGCTTTATTTCGGCTTTCTTTGGGCTTTCTTTCCCCTTTCTTTGGGCTTTCTTTCCCCTTTCTTTGGGCTTTCTTTCCCCTTTCTTTGGGCTTTCTTTCCCCTTTCTTTCCCCTTTCTTTGGGCTTTCTTTCCCCCGTCTTTGGGCTTTATTTCCCCTTTCTTTCCCCTTTCTTTGGGCTTTCTTTCCCCTTTCTTTCCCCTTTCTTTCCCCTTTCTTTCCCATTTCTTTCCCTTTTCTTTCCCCTTTCTTTCCCCATTCTTTCCCCTTTCTTTCCCCTTTCTTTGGGCTTTATTTGGGATTTCTTTCCCCTTTCTTTGGGCTTTCTTTCCCCTTTCTTTGGGCTTTCTTTCCCCTTTCTTTCCCCTTTCTTTCCCCTTTCTTTGGGCTTTATTTCCCCTTTTTTTGTGCTTTCTTACCCCTTTCCTTGAGCTTTCTTTCCCCTTTCTTTCCCCTTTCTTTCCCCTTTCTTTGGGCTTTCTTTCCCCTTTCTTTGGGCTTTCTTTGG
Organism: Columba livia; assembly: GCF_036013475.1. NCBI lineage: Eukaryota > Metazoa > Chordata > Aves > Columbiformes > Columbidae > Columba > Columba livia. The sequence continues at coordinate 31,831 of NW_027043649.1, read as the reverse complement.
CCTTTCTTTCCCCTTTCTTTGGGCTTTCTCTCCCCTTTCTTTGGGCTTTCTTTGGGCTTTCCTTGCGCTTTCTTTCGGCTTTCTTTCCCCGTTCTTTGGCTTTCTTTCCCCTTTCTTTGGGCTTTCTTTGGACTTTCTTTGGGCTTTCTTTGGACTTTATTTCCCCTTTCTTTCCCCTTTCTTTGGGCTTTCTTTCTCCTTTCTTTGGACTTTCTTTGGGCTTTCTTTCCCCTTTCTTTGGGCTTTCTTTACCCTTTCTTTTGGCTTTCTTTGGGCTTTCTTTCCCCTTTCTTTGGGCTTTCTTTGGGGTTTCTTTCCCCTTTCTTTGGGCTTTCTTTGGGCTTTCTTTCCCCTTTCTTTGGGCTTTCTTTCCCCTTTCCTTGAGCTTTCTTTCCCCTTTCTTTGGGATTTCTTTCCCCTTTCTTTGGGCTTTCTTTCCCCTTTCTTTGGGCTTTCTTTACCCTTTCTTTTGGATTTCTTTGGGCTTTCTTTCCCCTTTCTTTGGGCTTTCTTTGGGGTTTCTTTCCCCTTTCTTTGGGCTTTCTTTGGGCTTTCTTTCCCCTTTCTTTGGGCTTTCTTTCCCCTTTCTTTCCCCATTCTTTCCCCATTCTTTCTCCTTTCTTTCCCCTTTCTTTCCCATTTCTTTCCCCATTCTTTCCCCTTTCTTTCCCCTTTCTTTGGGCTTTATTTGGGATTTCTTTCCCCTTTCTTTGGCTTTCTTTCCCCTTTCTTTGGGCTTTCTTTCCCCTTTCTTTCCCCTTTCTTTCCCCTTTCTTTGGGCTTTCTATCCCCTTTTTTTGTGCTTTCTTACCCCTTTCCTTGAGCTTTCTTTCCCCTTTCTTTGGGCTTTCTTTCCCCTTTCTTTGGGCTTTCTTTCCCCTTTCTTTGGGCTTTCTTTGGCCTTTCTTTCCCCTTTCTTTGGGCTTTCTCTCCCCTTTCTTTGGGCTTTCTTTGGGCTTTCCTTGTGCTTTCTTTCGGCTTTCTTTCCCCGTTCTTTGGGCTTTCTTTCCCCTTTCTTTGGGCTTTCTTTGGACTTTCTTTGGGCTTTCTTTGGACTTTATTTCCCCTTCCTTTCCCCTTTCTTTGGGCTTTCTTTCTCCTTTCTTTGGACTTTCTTTGGGCTTTCTTTCCCCTTTCTTTGGGCTTTCTTTACCCTTTCTTTTGGCTTTCTTTGGGCTTTCTTTCCCCTTTCTTTGGGCTTTCTTTGGGGTTTCTTTCCCCTTTCTTTGGGCTTTCTTTGGGCTTTCTTTCCCCTTTCTTTGGGCTTTCTTTCCCCTTTCCTTGAGCTTTCTTTCCCCTTTCTTTGGGATTTCTTTCCCCTTTCTTTGGGCTTTCTTTCCCCTTTCTTTGGGCTTTCTTTACCCTTTCTTTTGGCTTTCTTTGGGCTTTCTTTCCCCTTTCTTTGGGCTTTCTTTGGGGTTTCTTTCCCCTTTCTTTGGGCTTTCTTTGGGCTTTCTTTCCCCTTTCTTTGGGCTTTCTTTCCCCTTTCCTTGAGCTTTCTTTCCCCTTTCTTTGGGATTTTTTTCCCCTTTCTTTGGGCTTTCTTTCCCCTTTCTTTGGGCTTTCTTTGGGCTTTCTTTCCCCTTTCTTTGGGCTTTCTTTCACCTTTCTTTGTGCCTTCTTTCCCATTTCTTTAAGCTTTCTTTGGGCTTTCTTTCCCCTTTCTTTGGGCTTTCTTTCCCCTGTCTTTGGGCTTTCTTTCTGCTTTCTTTGGGCTTTCTTTCCCATTTCTTTGGGCTTTCTTTCCCCTTTCTTTGGACTTTCTTTGGGCTTTCTTTCCCATTTCTTTGGCTTTCTTTCCCTTTTCTTTGGGCTTTCTTTCGCCTTTCTTTGGGCTTTCTTTCCCCTTTCTTTGGGCATTCTTTCCCCTTTCTTTGGGCTTTTTTTGAGCTTTCCTTCCCCTTTCTTTGGGCTTTCTTTCCCCTTTCTTTGGGCTTTCTTTCCCCTTTCTTTCCCCTTTCTTTCCACTTTTTTCCCCTTTCTTTCCCCTTTCTTTCCCCTTTCATGGGCTTTCTTTGGGCTTTCTTTCCCCTTTCTTTGAGCTTACTTTCCCCTTTCTTTGGGCTTTCTTTGGGCTTTCTCTCTCCTTTCTTTGGGCTTTCTTTCCCCTTTCTTTGGGCTTTCTTTCCCATTTCTTTGGGCTTTCTTTCCCCTTTCTTTGGGCTTTCTTTCCCCTTTCTTTGGGTCTTTCCCATTTCTTTGGGCTTTCTTTGCCCTTTCTTTGGGCTTTCTTTGGGCTTTCTTTGGGCTTTCTTTCCCCTTTCTTTCCCCTTTCTTTCCCCTTTCTTTGGGCTTTCTTTCCCCTTTTTTTGGGCTTTCTTTGGGCTTTCTTTCCCCTTTCTTTGGGCTTTCCTTGCCTTTCTTTCCCCTTTCTTTGGGCTTTCTTTCTTCTTTCTTTGGGCTTTCTTTGCCCTTTCTTTGGGCTTTCTTTCCCCTTTCTTTCCCCTTTCTTTGGGCTTTCTTTCCCCTTTCTTTGGGCTTTCTTTGGGCTTTCTTTGGGCTTTCTTTCCCCTTTCTTTGGGCTTTCTTTGGGCTTTCTTTGGACTTTCTTTCCCCTTTCTTTCCCCTTTCTTTGGGCTTTCTTTCTCCTTTCTTTGGACTTTCTTTGGGCTTTCTTTCCCCTTTCTTTGGGCTTTCTTTCCCCTTTCTTTGGGCTTTCTTTGGGCTTTCTTTGGGCTTTCTTTCCCCTTTCTTTGGGCTTTCTTTCCCGTTTCTTTGGGCTTTCTTTGGGATTTCTTTCTCCTTTCTTTGGGCTTTCTTTGGGCTTTCTTTCCCCTTTCTTTGGCTTTCTTTGGGCTTTCTTTCCCCTTTCTTTCCCCTTTCTTTGGGCTTTCTTTCCCTTTCTTTGGGGTTTCTTTCCCCTTTCTTTCCACTTTCTTTCACCTTTCTTTCCCCTTTCTTTCCCCTTTCTTACCCCTTTCTTTCCCCTTTCTTTCCCCTTTCTTTGGGCTTTCTTTCCCCTTTCTTTGGGCTTTCTTTGGGCTTTCTTTCCCCTTTCTTGGGCTTTCTTCCCCTTTCTTTGGGCTTTCGTTGGGCTTTCTTTCCCCTTTCTTTGGGCTTTCTTTGGGCTTTCTTTCCCCTTTCTTTGGGCTTTCTTTGGGCTTTCTTTCCACTTACTTTGGGCTTTCTTTCCTCTTTCTTTGGGATTTCTTTGGGTTTTCTTTCCCCTTTCTTTGGGCTTTCTTTGGGCTTTCTTTCCCCTTTCTTTGGGCTTTCTTTGGGCTTTCTTTCCCCTTTTTTTGGGCTTTCTTTGGGCTCTCTTGGGGTTTCTTTGGGCTTTCTTTCCCCTTTCTTTCCCCTTTCTTTCCCCTTTCTTTTGGCTTTCTTTCTCCTTTCTTTCCCCTTTCTTTCCCCTTTCTTTGGGCTCTCTTTGGGCTTTCTTTGGCTGTCTTTGGGCTTTCTTTCCCCTTTCTTTGGGCTTTCTTTCCCCTTTCTTTGGGCTTTCTTTCCCCTTTCTTTGGGATTTCTTTCCCCATTCTTTGGGCTTTCTTTCCTCTTTCTTTGGGCTTTCTTTGGGATTTCTTTGTACTTTCTTTCGCCTTTCTTTGGGATTTCTTTGGGCTTTCTTTCGCTTTCTTTCCCGTTTCTTTGGGCTTTCTCTCCCTTTTCTTTGGGCTTTCTTTCCCCTTTCTTTGGGCTTTCTTTCCCCTTTCTTCGGGCTTTCTTTCCCCTTCCTTTGGGCTTTCTTTGGGCTTTCTTTGGGCTTTCTTTCCCCTTTCTTTGGGCTTTCTTTCCCCTTTATTTGGGCTTTCTTTCCCCTTACTTTGGGCTTTCTTTGGGCTTTCTTTCCCCTTTCTTTGGGCTTTTTTCCCCTTTCTTTTGGCTTTCTTTGGGCTCTCTTTCCCCTTTCTTTGGGCTTTCTTTCCCCTTTCTTTGGGCTTTCTTTTCCCTTTCTTTGGGCTTTCTTTCCCCTTTCCTTTGGCTTTCTTTGGGATTTATTTCCCCTTTCTTTGGGCTTTCTTTGGGCTTTCTTTCCCCTTTCTTTGGGCTTTCTTTGGGGTTTCTTTCCCCTTTCTTTCCCCTTTCTTTGGGCTTTCTTTCCCTTTTCTTTCCCCATTCTTTGGTCTTTCTTTCCCCTTTCTTTCCCCTTTCTTTCCCCGTTCTTTGGGCTTTCTTTCCCCTTTCTTTGGGCTTTCTTTCCCCATTCTTTGGACTTTCTTTGGGCTTTTTTTCCCCTTTCTTTGGGCTCTCTTTCGGCTTTCTTTGGGCTGTCTTTGGGATTTCTCTCCCCTTTCTTTGGGCTTTCTTTCCCCTTTCTTTGGGCTTTCTTTCCCCTTTCTTAGGGCTTTCTTTGGGCTTTCTTTGTGCTTTCTTTCGCCTTTCTTTGGGCTTTCTTTGGGCTTTCTTTCGGCTTTCTTTCCCCTTTCTTTGGGCTTTCTCTCCCTTTTCTTTGGGCTTTCTTTCCCTTTCTTTGGGCTTTCTTTGGGCTTTCTTTCCCCTTTCTTTTGGCTTTCTTTGGGCTTTCTTTCCCCTTAATTTGGGCTTTCTTTGGGCTTTCTTTGGGCTTTCTTTCCCCTTTCTTAGGGCTTTCTTTCCCCTTTATTTGGGCTTTCTTTCCCCTTTCTTTGGGCTTTCTTTGGGCTTTCTTTCCCCTTTCTTTGGGCTTTCTTTCCCTTTCTTTGGGCTTTCTTTCCCCTTTCTTTGGGATTTCATTCCCCTTTCTTTGGGCTTTCTTTCCCCTTTCATTGGGCTTTCTTTGGGCTTTCTTTGGGCTTTCTTTCCCCTTTCCTTGGGCTTTCTCTGGGCTTTCTTTGGGCTTTCTTTCCCATTTCCTTGGGTTTTCTTTCCCCTTTCTTTGGGCTTTCTTCCCCCTTTCTTTGGGCTTTCTTTGGGATTTCTTTCCCCTTTCTTTGAGCTTTCTTTCCACTTTCTTTGGACTTTCTTTGGGCTTTTTTTCCCCTTTCTTTGGGCTTTCTTTCCCCTTTCTTTGGGTTTTCTTTCCCCTTTCTTTGGCCTTTCTTTCCCCTTTCTTTGTGCTTTCTTTGGGCTTTCTTTGGGCTTTCTTTCCCTTTTCTTTCCCCTTTCTTTGGCCTTTCTTTCCCCTTTCTTTGGGCTTTTTTTCCCCTTTCCTTGGGCTTTCTTTGGGCTCTCTTTGGCTTTCTTTCCCCTTTCTTTGGGCTTTCTTTGGGTTTTCATTCCCCTTTCTTTGGGCTTTCTTTGGGCTTTCTTTCCCCTTTCTTTCCCGTCTATGGGCTTTCTTTCCCCTTTCTTTCCCCTTTCTTTGGGCTTTCTTTCTCCTTTCTTTCCACTTTCTTTGGGCTTTCTTTCCCCTTTCTTTGGGCTTTCGTTGGGCTTTCTTTCCCCTTTCTTTGGGCTTTCTTTCCCCTTTCTTTGGGCTTTCCTTGGGCTTTTTTTCCCCTTTCTTTGGGCTCTCTTTCGGCTTTCTTTGGGCTGTCCTTGGGATTTCTCTCCCCTTTCTTTGGGCTTTCTTTCCCCTTTCTTTGGGCTTTCTTTCCCCTTTCTTTGGGATTTCTTTCCCCTTTCTTTGGGATTTCTTTCCCCTTTCTTTGGGCTTTCTTTGGGGTTTCTTTGTGCTTTCTTTCGCCTTTCTTTGGGCTTTCTTTGGGCTTTCTTTCGGCTTTCTTTCCCCTTTCTTTGGGCTTTCTCTCCCTTTTCTTTGGGCTTTCTTTCCCTTTCTTTGGGCTTTCTTTGGGCTTTCTTTGGGCTTTCTTTCCCCTTCCTTTGGGCTTTCTTTGGGCTTTCTTTCCCCTTTCTTTGGGCTTTCTTTCCCCTTTCTTTGTGCCTTCTTTCCCCTTTCTTTGGGCTTTCTTCGGGCTTTCTTTCCCCTTTCTTTGGACTTTCTTTGGTCTTTCTTTCCCCTTTCTTGGGCTTTTTTCCCCTTTCTTTGGGCTTTCTTTGGACTTTCTTTGGGCTTTCTTTGGGCTTTCTTTGGGCTTCCTTTGGGCTTTCTTTCCCCTTTCTTTGGGCTTTCTTTCTCCTTTCTTTGGGCTTTCTTTCCCATTTCTTTAGGCTTTCTTTCCCCTTTCTTTGGGCTTTCTTTGGGCTTTCTTTCCCCCTTTCTTTGGGCTTTCTTTCCCTTTTCTTTGGGCTTTCTTTCCCCATTCTTTGGTCTTTCTTTCCCCTTTCTTTGGGCATTCTTTCCCCTTTCTTTGGGCTTTCCTTCCTCTTTCTTTGGGCTTTCTTTCCCCTTTCTTTGTGCTTTCTTTCCCCTTTCTTTGGGCTATCTTTCCCCTTTCTCTGGCCTTTCTTTCCCCTTTCTTTGGGCTTTCTTTCCCCTTTCTTTGGGCTTTCTTTGGGCTTTCTTTCCCCTTTCTTTGGGCTTTCTTTCCCCTTTCTTTGGCCTTTCTTTCCCCGTTCTTTCCCCTTTCTTTCCCATTTCTTTGGGTTTTATTTGGGCTTTCTTTCCACTTTCTTTGGGCTTTCTTTCCCGTTTCCTTGGGCTTTCTTTGGGCTTTCTCTCTCCTTTCTTTGGGCTTTCTCTCTCCTTTCTTTGGGCTTTCTTTGGGCTTTCTTTCCCCTTTCTTTGGGCTTTCTTTCCCATTTCTTTGGGCTTTCTTTCCCTTTATTTGGGCTTTCTTTCCCATTTCTTTTGGCATTCTTTCCCCTTTCTTTGGGCTTTCTTTCCCCTTTCTTTGGGCTTTCTTTGGGCTTTCTTTGGGCATTCTTTGGGCTTTCTTTCCCATTTCTTTGTGCTTTCTTTCCCCTTTCTTTGGGCTTTCTTTGGGCTTTCTTTGGGCTTTCTTTCCCCTTTCTTTGGGCTTTCTTTCCCCTTTCTTTGGGCTTTCTTTCCCCTTTCTTTGGGCTTTCTTTCCCCTTTCTTTGGGCTTTCTTTCCCCTTTCTTTGGGCTTTCTTTGCCCTTTCTTTTCCCTTTCTTTGGGCTTCCTTTCCCCTTTCTTTCCCCTTTCTTTCCCATTTCTTTCCCCTTTCTTTCCCCTTTCTTTCCCCATTCTTTCTCCTTTCTTTCCCCTTTCTTTCCCCTTTCTTTCCCCATTCTTTCCCCTTTCTTTCCCCTTTCTTTTTGTTTTCTTTGGGCTTTCTTTCCCCTTTCTGTGGGCTTTCTTTGGGCTTTCTTTCTCCTTTCTTTGGGCTTTCTTTCCCATTTCTTTGGGCTTTCTTTCCCCTTTCTTTGGGCTTTGCTTCCCCTTTCTTTCCCCTTTCTTTCCCATTTCTTTGGGCTTTCTTTCCCATTTTTTTATGCTTTCTTTCCCCTTTCTTTGAGCTTTCTTTCCTCTTTCTTTGGGCTTTGTTTCCCCTTTCTTTGGGAGTTCTTCCCCCTTTCTTTGGGTTTCCTTTGGCCTTTCTTTGGGCTTCCTTTGGCCTTTCTTTCCCCTTTCTTTGCGCTTACTTTCCCCTTTCTTTGGGCTTTTTTTCCCCTTTCTTTGGGCTTTCTTTGGACTTTCTTTGGGCTTTCTTTGGGCTTTCTTTGGGCTTTCTTTCCCCTTTCCTTGGGCTTTCTTTCTCCTTTCTTTGGGCTTTCTTTCCCATTTCTTTAGGCTTTCTTTCCCCTTTCTTTAGGCATTCTTTGGGCTTTCTTTCCCCTTTCTTTGGGCTTTCTTTCCCTTTTCTTTGGGCTTTCTTTCCCCATTCTTTGGTCTTTCTTTCCCCTTTCTTTGGGCTTTCTTTCCCCTTTCTTTGTGCTTTCTTTCCCCTTTCTTTGGGCTATCATTCCCCTTTCTTTGGGCTTTCTTTCCCCTTTCTTTGGGCGTTCTTTCCCCTTTCTTTGGGCTTTCTTTCCCCTTTCTTTGGGCTTTCTTTCCCCGTTCTTTCCCCTTTCTTTCCCCTTTCTTTCCCCTTTCTTTCCCCTTTCTTTCCCCTTTCTTTGCGTTTTATTTGGGCTTTCTTTCCCCTTTCTTTGGGCTTTCTTTCCCGTTTCCTTGGGCTTTCTTTGGGCTTTCTCTCTCCTTTCTTTGGGCTTTCTCTCTCCTTTCTTTGGGCTTTCTTTGGGCTTTCTTTCCCCTTTCTTTGGGCTTTCTTTCCCATTTCTTTGGGCTTTCTTTCCCCTTTCTTTGGGCTTTCTTTGGGCTTTCTTTGGGCTTTCTTTCCCCTTTCTTTGGGCTTTCTTTGGGCTTTCTTTCCCCTTTCTTTGGGCTTTCTTTCCCATTTCTTTGGGCTTTCTTTCCCCTTTCTTTGGGCTTTCTTTGGGCTTTCTTTGGGCTTTCTTTCCCCTTTCTTTGGGCTTTCTTTCCCCTTTCTTTGGGCTTTCTTTTCCCTTTCTTTGGGCTTTCTTTCCCCTTTCTTTGGGCTTTGTTTGCCCTTTCTTTGGGCTTTCTTTGAGCTTTCTTTGGGCTTTCTTTCCCCTTTCTTTGGGCTTTCTTTGGGCTTTCTTTGGGCTTTCTTTCCCCTTTCTTTGGGCGTTCTTTCCCCTTTCTTTGGGCTTTCTTTGGGCTTTCTTTCCCCTTTCTTTGGGCTTTCTTTCCCCGTTCTTTCCCCTTTCTTTCCCCTGTCTTTCCCCTTTCTTTCCCCTTTCTTTCCCCTTTCTTTCCCCTTTCTTTGCGTTTTATTTGGGCTTTCTTTCCCCTTTCTTTGGGCTTTCTTTCCCGTTTCCTTGGGCTTTCTTTGGGCTTTCTCTCTCCTTTCTTTGGGCTTTCTCTCTCCTTTCTTTGGGCTTTCTTTGGGCTTTCTTTCCCCTTTCTTTGGGCTTTCTTTCCCATTTCTTTGGGCTTTCTTTCCCCTTTCTTTGGGCTTTCTTTGGGCTTTCTTTGGGCTTTCTTTCCCCTTTCTTTGGGCTTTCTTTCCCGTTTCCTTGGGCTTTCTTTGGGCTTTCTCTCTCCTTTCTTTGGGCTTTCTCTCTCCTTTCTTTGGGCTTTCTTTGGGCTTTCTTTCCCCTTTCTTTGGGCTTTCTTTCCCCTTTCTTAGGGCTTTCTTTGGGCTTTCTTTCCCCTTTCTTTGGGCTTTCTTTCCCATTTCTTTGGGCTTTCTTTCCCCTTTCTTTGGGCTTTCTTTGGGCTTTCTTTGGGCTTTCTTTCCCCTTTCTTTGGGCTTTCTTTCCCCTTTCTTTGGGCTTTCTTTTCCCTTTCTTTGGACTTTCTTTCTCCTTTCTTTGGGCTTTATTTCCCCTTTCTTTGGGCTTTCTTTCCCCCTTTCTTTGGGCTTTATTTCCCCTTTCTTTGGGCTTTATTTCCCCTTTCTTTGGGCTTTCTTTCCCCTTTCTTTGGGCTTTCTTTCCCATTTCTTTGGGCTTTCTTTCCCCTTTCTTTGGGCTTTCTTTCCCCTTTCTTTGGGCTTTCTTTGGGCTTTCTTTGGGCTTTCTTTCGGCTTTCTTTCCCCTTTCTTAGGGCTTTCTTTCCCCTTTCTTTGGGCTTTCTTTCCCCTTTCTTTGGGCTTTGTTTGCCCTTTCTTTGGGCTTTCTTTGGGCTTTCTTTCCCCTTTCTTTGGGCTTTCTTTTCCCTTTCTTTGGGCTTTCTTTCCCCCTTTCTTTGGGCTTTCTTTCCCCTTTCCTTGAGCTTTCTTTCCAATTTCTTTGGGAATTCTTTCCCCCTTCTTTGGGCTTTCTTTCCACTTTCTTTGGGCTTTCTTTACCCTTTCTTTTGGCTTTCTTTGGGCTTTCTTTCCCCTTTCTTTGGGCTTTCTTTGGGGTTTCTTTCCCCTTTCTTTGGGCTTTCTTTGGGCTTTCTTTCCCCTTTCTTTGGGCTTTCTTTCCCCTTTCCTTGAGCTTTCTTTCCCCTTTCTTTGGGATTTCTTTCCCCTTTCTTTGGGCTTTCTTTGGGCTTTCTTTTCCCTTTCTTTGGGCTTTCTTTCCCATTTCTTTGGGCTTTCTTTCCCCTTTCTTTGGACTTTCTTTGGGCTTTCTTTCCCCTTTCTTTGGGCTTTCTTTCCCTTTTGTTTGGGCTTTCTTTCGCCTTTCTTTGGGCTTTCTTTCCCATTTCTTTGGGCTTTCTTTCCCCTTTCTTTGGGCTTTTTTTGAGCTTTCCTTCCCCTTTCTTTGGGCTTTCTTTCCCCTTTCTTTGGGCTTTCTTTCCCCTTTCTTTCCCCTTTCTTTCCCTTTTCTTTCCCCTTTCTTTCCCCTTTCTTTGGGCTTTCTTTGGGCTTTCTTTCCCCTTTCTTTGGGCTTACTTTCCCCTTTCTTTGGGCTTTCTTTGGGCTTTCTCTCTCCTTTCTTTGGGCTTTCTTTCCCCTTTCTTTGGGCTTTCTTTCCCATTTCTTTGGGCTTTCTTTCCCCTTTCTTTGGGCTTTCTTTGGGCTTTCTTTCCCCTCTCTTTGGGCTTTCTTTCCCCTTTCTTTGGGCTTTCTTTGCCCTTTCTTTGGGCTTTCTTTGCCCTTTCTTTGGGCTTTCTTTGGGCTTTCTTTGGGCTTTCTTTCCCCTTTCTTTCCCCTTTCTTTCCCCTTTCTTTGGGCTTTCTTTCCCCTTTTTTTGGGCTTTCATTGGGCTTTCTTTCTTCTTTCTTTGGGCTTTCTTTGCCCTTTCTTTGGGCTTTCTTTCCCCTTTCTTTCCCCTTTCTTTCCCCTTTCTTTGGGCTTTCTTTCCCCGTTCTTTGGGCTTTCTTTCCCCTTTCTTTCCCCTTTCTTTGGGCTTTCTTTCTCATTTCTTTGGACTTTCTTTGGGCTTTGTTTCCCCTTTCTTTGGGCTTTCTTTCCCCTTTCTTTGGGCTTTCTTTGGGCATTTCTTTCCCATTTCTTTGGGCTTTCTTTGGGCTTTCTTTCCCCTTTCTTTGGGCTTTCTTTGGGATTTCTTTCTCCTTTCTTTGGGCTTTCTTTGGGCTTTCTTTCCCCTTTCTTTGGGCTTTCTTTGGGCTTTCTTTCCCCTTTCTTTCCCCTTTCTTTGGGATTTATTTCCCCTTTCTTTGGGGTTTCTTTCCCATTTCTTTCCCCTTTCTTTCACCTTTCTTTCCCCTTTCTTTCCCCTTTCTTACCCCTTTCTTTCCCCTTTCTTTCCCCCTTATTTCCCCTTTCTTTGGGCTTTCTTTCCCCTTTCTTTGGGCTTTCTTTGGGCTTTCTTTCCCATTTCTTTGGGCTTTCTTTCCCCTTTCTTTGGGCTTTCGTTGGGCATTCTTTCCCCTTTCTTTGGGATTTCTTTGGGCTTTCTTTCCACTTTCTTTGGGCTTTCTTTCCTCTTTCTTTGGGATTTCTTTGTGTTTTCTTTCCCCTTTCTTTGGGCTTTCTTTGGGCTTTCTTTCCCCTTTCTTTGGGCTTTCTTTGGGCTTTCTTTCCCCTTTTTTTGGGCTTTCTTTGGGCTCTCTTGATGTTTCTTTGGGCTTTCTTTCCCCTTTCTTTCCCCTTTCTTTTCCCTTTCTTTCCCCTTTCTTTTGGCTTTCTTTCTCCTTTCTTTCCCCTTTCTTTGGGCTTTCTTTCCCCTTTCTTTGGGCTTTCTTTGGGCTTTCTTTCCCCTTTCTTTGTGCTTTCTTTGGGCTTTTTTTCCCCTTTCTTTGGGCTCTCTTTGGGCTTTCTTTGGCTGTCTTTGGGCTTTCTTTCCCCTTTCTTTGGGCTTTCTTTCCCCTTTCTTTGGGATATCTTTCCCCTTTCTTTGGGCTTTCTTTCCTCTTTCATTGGGCTTTCTTTGGGCTTTCTTTGTACTTTCTTTCGCCTTTCTTTGGGCTTTCTTTGGGCTTTCTTTCGGCTTTCTTTCCCGTTTCTATGGGCTTTCTCTCCCTTTTCTTTGGGCTTTCTTTCCCCTTTCTTTGGGCTTTCTTTCCTGTTTCTTCGGGCTTTCTTTCCCCTTTCTTTGGGCTTTCTTTCCCCTTTATTTGCGCTTTCTTTCCCCTTACTTTGGGCTTTCTTGGGCTTTCTTTCCCCTTTCTTTGGGATTTTTTCCCCTTTCTTTGGGCTTTCTTTGGGCTCTCTTTCCCCTTTCTTTGGGCTTTCTTTCCCCTTTCTTTGGGCTTTCTTTCCCTTTTCTTTGGGCTTTCTTTCCCCATTCTTTGGTCTTTCTTTCCCCTTTCTTTGGGCTTTCTTTCCCCTTTCTTTGGGCTTTCCTTCCTCTTTCTTTGGGCTTTCTTTCCCCTTTCTTTGTGCTTTCTTTCCCCTTTCTTTGGGCTATCTTTCCCCTTTCTCTGGCCTTTCTTTCCCCTTTCTTTGGGCTTTCTTTCCCCTTTCTTTGGGCTTTCTTTGGGCTTTCTTTCCCCTTTCTTTGGGCTTTCTTTCCCCTTTCTTTGGCCTTTCTTTCCCCGTTCTTTCCCCTTTCTTTCCCATTTCTTTGGGTTTTATTTGGGCTTTCTTTCCACTTTCTTTGGGCTTTCTTTCCCGTTTCCTTGGGCTTTCTTTGGGCTTTCTCTCTCCTTTCTTTGGGCTTTCTCTCTCCTTTCTTTGGGCTTTCTTTGGGCTTTCTTTCCCCTTTCTTTGGGCTTTCTTTCCCATTTCTTTGGGCTTTCTTTCCCCTTTCTTTGGGCTTTCTTTGGGCTTTCTTTCCCCTTTATTTGGGCTTTCTTTCCCATTTCTTTTGGCTTTCTTTCCCCTTTCTTTGGGCTTTCTTTCCCCTTTCTTTGGGCTTTCTTTGGGCTTTCTTTGGGCATTCTTTGGGCTTTCTTTCCCATTTCTTTGTGCTTTCTTTCCCCTTTCTTTGGGCTTTCTTTGGGCTTTCTTTGGGCTTTCTTTCCCCTTTCTTTGGGCTTTCTTTCCCCTTTCTTTGGGCTTTCTTTCCCCTTTCTTTGGGCTTTGTTTGCCCTTTCTTTGGGCTTTCTTTCCCCTTTCTTTGGGCTTTCTTTCCCCTTTCTTTTCCCTTTCTTTGGGCTTCCTTTCCCCTTTCTTTCCCCTTTCTTTCCCATTTCTTTCCCCTTTCTTTCCCCTTTCTTTCCCCATTCTTTCTCCTTTCTTTCCCCTTTCTTTCCCCTTTCTTTCCCCATTCTTTCCCCTTTCTTTCCCCTTTCTTTTTGTTTTCTTTGGGCTTTCTTTCCCCTTTCTGTGGGCTTTCTTTGGGCTTTCTTTCTCCTTTCTTTGGGCTTTCTTTCCCATTTCTTTGGGCTTTCTTTCCCCTTTCTTTGGGCTTTGCTTCCCCTTTCTTTCCCCTTTCTTTCCCATTTCTTTGGGCTTTCTTTCCCATTTTTTTATGCTTTCTTTCCCCTTTCTTTGAGCTTTCTTTCCTCTTTCTTTGGGCTTTGTTTCCCCTTTCTTTGGGAGTTCTTCCCCCTTTCTTTGGGTTTCCTTTGGCCTTTCTTTGGGCTTCCTTTGGCCTTTCTTTCCCCTTTCTTTGCGCTTACTTTCCCCTTTCTTTGGGCTTTTTTTCCCCTTTCTTTGGGCTTTCTTTGGACTTTCTTTGGGCTTTCTTTGGGCTTTCCTTGGGCTTTCTTTCCCCTTTCCTTGGGCTTTCTTTCTCCTTTCTTTGGGCTTTCTTTCCCATTTCTTTAGGCTTTCTTTCCCCTTTCTTTAGGCATTCTTTGGGCTTTCTTTCCCCTTTCTTTGGGCTTTCTTTCCCTTTTCTTTGGGCTTTCTTTCCCCATTCTTTGGTCTTTCTTTCCCCTTTCTTTGGGCTTTCTTTCCCCTTTCTTTGTGCTTTCTTTCCCCTTTCTTTGGGCTATCATTCCCCTTTCTTTGGGCTTTCTTACCCCTTTCTTTGGGCGTTCTTTCCCCTTTCTTTGGGCTTTCTTTCCCCTTTCTTTGGGCTTTCTTTCCCCGTTCTTTCCCCTTTCTTTCCCCTTTCTTTCCCCTTTCTTTCCCCTTTCTTTCCCCTTTCTTTGCGTTTTATTTGGGCTTTCTTTCCCCTTTCTTTGGGCTTTCTTTCCCGTTTCCTTGGGCTTTCTTTGGGCTTTCTCTCTCCTTTCTTTGGGCTTTCTCTCTCCTTTCTTTGGGCTTTCTTTGGGCTTTCTTTCCCCTTTCTTTGGGCTTTCTTTCCCATTTCTTTGGGCTTTCTTTCCCCTTTCTTTGGGCTTTCTTTGGGCTTTCTTTGGGCTTTCTTTCCCCTTTCTTTGGGCTTTCTTTCCCCTTTCTTTGGGCTTTCTTTGGGCTTTCTTTCCCCTTTCTTTGGGCTTTCTTTCCCATTTCTTTGGGCTTTCTTTCCCCTTTCTTTGGGCTTTCTTTGGGCTTTCTTTGGGCTTTCTTTCCCCTTTCTTTGGGCTTTCTTTCCCCTTTCTTTGGGCTTTCTTTCCCCTTTCTTTGGGCTTTCTTTCCCCTTTCTTTGGGCTTTGTTTGCCCTTTCTTTGGGCTTTCTTTGAGCTTTCTTTGGGCTTTCTTTCCCCTTTCTTTGGGCTTTCTTTGGGCTTTCTTTGGGCTTTCTTTCCCCTTTCTTTGGGCGTTCTTTCCCCTTTCTTTGGGCTTTCTTTGGGCTTTCTTTCCCCTTTCTTTGGGCTTTCTTTCCCCGTTCTTTCCCCTTTCTTTCCCCTGTCTTTCCCCTTTCTTTCCCCTTTCTTTCCCCTTTCTTTCCCCTTTCTTTGCGTTTTATTTGGGCTTTCTTTCCCCTTTCTTTGGGCTTTCTTTCCCGTTTCCTTGGGCTTTCTTTGGGCTTTCTCTCTCCTTTCTTTGGGCTTTCTCTCTCCTTTCTTTGGGCTTTCTTTGGGCTTTCTTTCCCCTTTCTTTGGGCTTTCTTTCCCATTTCTTTGGGCTTTCTTTCCCCTTTCTTTGGGCTTTCTTTGGGCTTTCTTTGGGCTTTCTTTCCCCTTTCCTTGGGCTTTCTTTCCCGTTTCCTTGGGCTTTCTTTGGGCTTTCTCTCTCCTTTCTTTGGGCTTTCTCTCTCCTTTCTTTGGGCTTTCTTTGGGCTTTCTTTCCCCTTTCTTTGGGCTTTCTTTCCCATTTCTTTGGGCTTTCTTTCCCCTTTCTTTGGGCTTTCTTTGGGCTTTCTTTGGGCTTTCTTTCCCCTTTCTTTGGGCTTTCTTTCCCCTTTCTTAGGGCTTTCTTTGGGCTTTCTTTCCCCTTTCTTTGGGCTTTCTTTCCCATTTCTTTGGGCTTTCTTTCCCCTTTCTTTGGGCTTTCTTTGGGCTTTCTTTGGGCTTTCTTTCCCCTTTCTTTGGGCTTTCTTTCCCCTTTCTTTGGGCTTTCTTTTCCCTTTCTTTGGACTTTCTTTCTCCTTTCTTTGGGCTTTATTTCCCCTTTCTTTGTGCTTTCTTTCCCCTTTCTTTGGGCTTTATTTCCCCTTTCTTTGGGCTTTCTTTCCCCTTTCTTTGGGCTTTCTTTCCCATTTCTTTGGGCTTTCTTTTCCCCTTTCTTTGGGCTTTCTTTCCCCTTTCTTTGGGCTTTCTTTGGGCTTTCTTTGGGCTTTCTTTGGGCTTTTCTTTCCCCTTTCTTTGGGCTTTCTTTCCCCTTTCTTTGGGCTTTCTTTCCCCTTTCTTTGGGCTTTGTTTGCCCTTTCTTTGGGCTTTCTTTGGGCTTTCTTTCCCCTTTCTTTGGGCTTTCTTTTCCCTTTCTTTGGGCTTTCTTTCCCCTTTCTTTGGGCTTTCTTTCCCCTTTCCTTGAGCTTTCTTTCCAATTTCTTTGGGATTTCTTTCCCCTTTCTTTGGGCTTTCTTTCCACTTTCTTTGGGCTTTCTTTACCCTTTCTTTTGGCTTTCTTTGGGCTTTCTTTCCCCTTTCTTTGGGCTTTCTTTGGGGTTTCTTTCCCCTTTCTTTGGGCTTTCTTTGGGCTTTCTTTCCCCTTTCTTTGGGCTTTCTTTCCCCTTTCCTTGAGCTTTCTTTCCCCTTTTTTTGGGATTTCTTTCCCCTTTCTTTGGGCTTTCTTTCCCCTTTCTTTGGGCTTTCTTTGGGCTTTCTTTTCCCTTTCTTTGGACTTTCTTTCACCTTTCTTTGTGCCTTCTTTCCCATTTCTTTGAGCTTTCTTTGGGCTTTCTTTCCCATTTCTTTGGGCTTTCTTTCCCCTTTCTTTGGACTTTCTTTGGGCTTTCTTTCCCCTTTCTTTGGGCTTTCTTTCCCTTTTGTTTGGGCTTTCTTTCGCCTTTCTTTGGGCTTTCTTTCCCATTTCTTTGGGCTTTCTTTCCCCTTTCTTTGGGCTTTTTTTGAGCTTTCCTTCCCCTTTCTTTGGGCTTTCTTTCCCCTTTCTTTGGGCTTTCTTTCCCCTTTCTTTGGGCTTTCTTTCCCCTTTCTTTCCCCTTTCTTTCCCTTTTCTTTCCCCTTTCTTTCCCCTTTCTTTGGGCTTTCTTTGGGCTTTCTTTCCCCTTTTTTGGGCTTACTTTCCCCTTTCTTTGGGCTTTCTTTGGGCTTTCTCTCTCCTTTCTTTGGGCTTTCTTTCCCCTTTATTTGGGCTTTCTTTCCCATTTCTTTGGGCTTTCTTTCCCCTTTCTTTGGGCTTTCTTTGGGCTTTCTTTCCCCTCTCTTTGGGCTTTCTTTCCCCTTTCTTTGGGCTTTCTTTGCCCTTTCTTTGGGCTTTCTTTGCCCTTTCTTTGGGCTTTCTTTGGGCTTTCTTTGGGCTTTCTTTCCCCTTTCTTTCCCCTTTCTTTCCCCTTTCTTTGGGTTTTCTTTCCACTTTTTTTGGGCTTTCTTTGGGCTTTCTTTCCCCTTTCTTTGGGCTTTCCTTGGCCTTCCTTTCCCCTTTCTTTGGGCTTTCTTTCTTCTTTCTTTGGGCTTTCTTTGCCCTTTCTTTGGGCTTTCTTTCCCCTTTCTTTCCCCTTTCTTTCCCCTTTCTTTGGGCTTTCTTTCCCCGTTCTTTGGGCTTTCTTTCCCCTTTCTTTCCCCTTTCTTTGGGCTTTCTTTCTCATTTCTTTGGACTTTCTTTGGGCTTTGTTTCCCCTTTCTTTGGGCTTTCTTTCCCCTTTCTTTGGGCTTTCTTTGGGCATTTCTTTCCCATTTCTTTGGGCTTTCTTTGGGCTTTCTTTCCCCTTTCTTTGGGCTTTCTTTGGGATTTCTTTCTCCTTTCTTTGGGCTTTCTTTGGGCTTTCTTTCCCCTTTCTTTGGGCTTTCTTTGGGCTTTCTTTCCCCTTTCTTTCCCCTTTCTTTGGGATTTATTTCCCCTTTCTTTGGGGTTTCTTTCCCATTTCTTTCCCCTTTCTTTCACCTTTCTTTCCCCTTTCTTTCCGCAATCTTACCCCTTTCTTTCCCCTTTCTTTCCCCCTTATTTCCCCTTTCTTTGGGCTTTCTTTCCCCTTTCTTTGGGCTTTCTTTGGGCTTTCTTTCCCCTTTCTTTGGGCTTTCTTTCCCCTTTCTTTGGGCTTTCGTTGGGCATTCTTTCCCCTTTCTTTGGGCTTTCTTTGGGCTTTCTTTCCCCTTTCTTTGGGATTTCTTTGGGCTTTCTTTCCACTTTCTTTGGGCTTTCTTTCCTCTTTCTTTGGGATTTCTTTGGGTTTTCTTTCCCCTTTCTTTGGGCTTTCTTTGGGCTTTCTTTCCCCTTTCTTTGGGCTTTCTTTGGGCTTTCTTTCCCCTTTTTTTGGGCTTTCTTTGGGCTCTCTTGATGTTTCTTTGGGCTTTCTTTCCCCTTTCTTTCCCCTTTCTTTTCCCTTTCTTTCCCCTTTCTTTTGGCTTTCTTTCTCCTTTCTTTCCCCTTTCTTTGGGCTTTCTTTCCCCTTTCTTTGGGCTTTCTTTGGGCTTTCTTTCCCCTTTCTTTGGGCTTTCTTTCCCCTTTCTTTGTGCTTTCTTTGGGCTTTTTTTCCCCTTTCTTTGGGCTCTCTTTGGGCTTTCTTTGGCTGTCTTTGGGCTTTCTTTCCCCTTTCTTTGGGCTTTCTTTCCCCTTTCTTTGGGCTTTCTTTCCCCTTTCTTTGGGATATCTTTCCCCTTTCTTTGGGCTTTCTTTCCTCTTTCATTGGGCTTTCTTTGGGATTTCTTTGTACTTTCTTTCGCCTTTCTTTGGGCTTTCTTTGGGCTTTCTTTCGGCTTTCTTTCCCGTTTCTATGGGCTTTCTCTCCCTTTTCTTTGGGCTTTCTTTCCCCTTTCTTTGGGCTTTCTTTCCTGTTTCTTCGGGCTTTCTTTCCCCTTTATTTGGGCTTTCTTTCCCCTTTATTTGCGCTTTCTTTCCCCTTACTTTGGGCTTTCTTTGGGCTTTCTTTCCCCTTTCTTTGGGATTTTTTCCCCTTTCTTTGGGCTTTCTTTGGGCTCTCTTTCCCCTTTCTTTGGGCTTTCTTTCCCCTTTCTTTGGGCTTTCTTTTCCCTTTCTTTGGGCTTTCTTTCCCCTTTCCTTTGGCTTTCTTTGGGATTTATTTCCCCTTTCTTTGGGCTTTCTTTGGGCTTTCTTTCCCCTTTCTTTGGGCTTTCTTTGGGGTTTCTTTCCCCTTTCTTTCCCCTTTCTTTGGGCTTTCTTTCCCCTTTCTTTGGGCTTTCTTTCCCCATTCTTTGGGCTTTCTTTGGGCTTTTTTTCCCCTTTCTTTGGGCTCTCTTTCGGCTTTCTTTGGGCTGTCTTTGGGATTTCTCTCCCCTTTCTTTGGGCTTTCTTTCGCCTTTCCTTGGGCTTTCTTTCCCCTTTCTTTGGGCTTTCTTTGGGCTTTCTTTGTGCTTTCTTTCGCCTTTCTTTGGGCTTTCTTTGGGCTTTCTTTCGGCTTTCTTTCCCCTTTCTTTGGGCTTTCTCTCCCTTTTCTTTGGGCTTTCTTTCCCCTTTCTTTGGGCTTTCTTTGGGCTTTCTTTCCCCTTTCTTTGGGCTTTCTTTCCCCTTTCTTTGGGCTTTCTTTGGGCTTTCTTTCCCCTTTCTTTGGGCTTTCTTTCCCCTTTCTTTGGGCTTTCATTCCCCTTTCTTTGGGCTTTCTTTCCCCTTTCTTTGGGCTTTCTTTGGGCTTTCTTTGGGCTTTCTTTCCCCTTTCCTTGGGCTTTCTTTGGGTCTTTATTTGGGCTTTCTTTCCCCTTTCCTTGGGTTTTCTTTCTCCTTTCTTTGGGCTTTCTTCCCCCTTTCTTTGGGCTTTCTTTGGGATTTCTTTCCCCTTTCTTTGAGCTTTCTTTCCACTTTCTTTGGGCTTTCTTTGGGCTTTTTTTCCCCTTTCTTTGGGCTTTCTTTCCCCTTTCTTTGTGCTTTCTTTGGGCTTTCTTTGGGCTTTCTTTCCCTTTTCTTTCCCCTTTCTTTGGCCTTTCTTTGGCCTTTCTTTCCCCTTTCTTTGGGCTTTCTTTCCCCTTTCCTTGGGCTTTCTTTGGCCTTTCTTTGGCTTTCTTTCCCCTTTCTTTGGGCTTTCTTTGGGCTTTCATCCCCTTTCTTTGGGCTTTCTTTGGGCTTTCTTTCCCCTTTCTTTCCCCTTTCTTTGGGCTTTCTTTCACCTTTCTTTCCGGTCTATGGGCTTTCTTTCCCCTTTCTTTCCCCTTTCTTTGGGCTTTCTTTCTCCTTTCTTTCCACTTTCTTTGGGCTTTCTTTCCCCTTTCTTTGGGCTTTCGTTGGGCTTTCTTTCCCCTTTCTTTGGGCTTTCTTTCCCCTTTCTTTGGGCTTTCTTTGGGCTTTCTTTGGTCTTTCTTTCCCCTTTCCTTGGGCTTTCTTTGGGCTTTATTTGGGCTTTCTTTCCCCTTTCCTTGGGTTTTCTTTCCCCTTTCTTTGGGCTTTCTTCCCCCTTTCTTTGGGCTTTCTTTGGGATTTCTTTCCCCTTTCTTTGAGCTTTCTTTCCACTTTCTTTGGGCTTTCTTTGGGATTTCTTTCCCCTTTCTTTGGGCTTTCTTTCCCCTTTCTTTGGGCTTTCGTTGGGCATTCTTTCCCCTTTCTTTGGGCTTTCTTTGGGCTTTCTTTCCCCTTTCTTTGGGATTTCTTTGGGCTTTCTTTCCACTTTCTTTGGGCTTTCTTTCCTCTTTCTTTGGGATTTCTTTGGGTTTTCTTTCCCCTTTCTTTGGGCTTTCTTTGGGCTTTCTTTCCCCTTTCTTTGTGCTTTCTTTGGGCTTTCTTTCCCCTTTTTTGGGCTTTCTTTGGGCTCTCTTGATGTTTCTTTGGGCTTTCTTTCCCCTTTCTTTCCCCTTTCTTTTCCCTTTCTTTCCCCTTTCTTTTGGCTTTCTTTCTCCTTTCTTTCCCCTTTCTTTGGGCTTTCTTTCCCCTTTCTTTGGGCTTTCTTTGGGCTTTCTTTCCCCTTTCTTTGGGCTTTCTTTCCCCTTTCTTTGTGCTTTCTTTGGGCTTTTTTTCCCCTTTCTTTGGGCTCTCTTTGGGCTTTCTTTGGCTGTCTTTGGGCTTTCTTTCCCCTTTCTTTGGGCTTTCTTTCCACTTTCTTTGGGCTTTCTTTCCCCTTTCTTTGGGATATCTTTCCCCTTTCTTTGGGCTTTCTTTCCTCTTTCATTGGGCTTTCTTTGGGCTTTCTTTGTACTTTCTTTCGCCTTTCTTTGGGCTTTCTTTGGGCTTTCTTTCGGCTTTCTTTCCCGTTTCTATGGGCTTTCTCTCCCTTTTCTTTGGGCTTTCTTTCCCCTTTCTTTGGGCTTTCTTTCCTGTTTCTTCGGGCTTTCTTTCCCCTTTATTTGGGCTTTCTTTCCCCTTACTTTGGGCTTTCTTTGGGCTTTCTTTCCCCTTTCTTTGGGCTTTCTTTCCCCTTTTTTTGCGCTTTCTTTCCCCTTACTTTGGGCTTTCTTTGGGCTTTCTTTCCCCTTTCTTTGGGATTTTTTCCCCTTTCTTTGGGCTTTCTTTGGGCTCTCTTTCCCCTTTCTTTGGGCTTTCTTTCCCCTTTCTTTGGGCTTTCTTTTCCCTTTCTTTGGGCTTTCTTTCCCCTTTCCTTTGGCTTTCTTTGGGATTTATTTCCCCTTTCTTTGGGCTTTCTTTGGGCTTTCTTTCCCCTTTCTTTGGGCTTTCTTTGGGGTTTCTTTCCCCTTTCTTTCCCCTTTCTTTGGGCTTTCTTTCCCTTTTCTTGCCCCTTTCTTTGGGCTTTCTTTCCCCTTTCTTTCCCCTTTCTTTGGGCTTTCTTTCCCCTTTCTTTGGGCTTTCTTTCCCCATTCTTTGGGCTTTCTTTGGGCTTTTTTTCCCCTTTCTTTGGGCTCTCTTTTGGCTTTCTTTGGGCTGTCTTTGGGATTTCTCTCCCCTTTCTTTGGGCTTTCTTTCCCCTTTCTTTGGGCTTTCTTTCCCCTTTCTTTGGGCTTTCTTTGGGCTTTCTTTGTGCTTTCTTTCGCCTTTCTTTGGGCTTTCTTTCGGCTTTCTTTCCCCTTTCTTTGGGCTTTCTCTCCCTTTTCTTTGGGCTTTCTTTCCCCTTTCTTTGGGCTTTCTTTGGGCTTTCTTTCCCCTTTCTTTGGGCTTTCTTTCCCCTTTCTTTGGGCTTTCTTTGGGCTTTCTTTCCCCTTTCTTTGGGCTTTCTTTCCCCTTTCTTTGGGCTTTCTTTCCCCTTTCTTTGGGCTTTCTTTCCCCTTTCTTTGGGCTTTCTTTGGGCTTTCTTTGGGCTTTCTTTCCCCTTTCCTCGGGCTTTCTTTGGGCTTTATTTGGGCTTTCTTTCCCCTTTCCTTGGGTTTTCTTTCCCCTTTCTTTGGGCTTTCTTCCCCCTTTCTTTGGGCTTTCTTTGGGATTTCTTTCCCCTTTCTTTGAGCTTTCTTTCCACTTTCTTTGGGCTTTCTTTGGGCTTTTTTTCCCCTTTCTTTGGGCTTTCTTTCCCCTTTCTTTGTGCTTTCTTTGGGCTTTCTTTGGGCTTTCTTTCCCTTTTCTTTCCCCTTTCTTTGGCCTTTCTTTCCCCTTTCTTTCCCCTTTCTTTGGGCTTTCTTTCCCCTTTCCTTGGGCTTTCTTTGGCCTTTCTTTGGCTTTCTTTCCCCTTTCTTTGGGCTTTCTTTGGGCTTTCATTCCCCTTTCTTTGGGCTTTCTTTGGGCTTTCTTTCCCCTTTCTTTCCCCTTTCTTTGGGCTTTCTTTCACCTTTCTTTCCGGTCTATGGGCTTTCTTTCCCCTTTCTTTCCCCTTTCTTTGGGCTTTCTTTCTCCTTTCTTTCCACTTTCTTTGGGCTTTCTTTCCCCTTTCTTTGGGCTGTCTTTGGGATTTCTCTCCCCTTTCTTTGGGCTTTCTTTCCCCTTTCTTTGGGCTTTCTTTCCCCCTTTCTTTGGGATTTCTTTCCCCTTTCTTTGGGATTTCTTTCCCCTTTCTTTGGGATTTCTTTCCCCCTTTCTTTGGGCTTTCTTTGGGCTTTCTTTGGGATTTCTTTCGCCTTTCTTTGGGCTTTCTTTGGGCTTTCTTTCGGCTTTCTTTTCCCCTTTCTTTGGGCTTTCTCTCCCTTTTCTTTGGGCTTTCTTTCCCCCTTTCTTTGGGCTTTCTTTCCCCTTCCTTTGCGCTTTCTTGGGGCTTTCTTTCCCCTTTCTTTGAGCTTTCTTTCCCCTTTCTTTGGGCTTTCTTTCCCCTTTCTTTGGGCTTTCTTTCCCCTTTCTTTGGGCTTTCTTTCCCCTTTCTTTGGGCTTTCTTTGGGCTTTCTTTCCCCTTTCTTTGGGCTTTCTTTCCCCCTTTCTTTGGGCTTTCTTTCCCCCGTTCTTTCCCCTTTCTTTCCCCTTTCTTTCCCCTTTCTTTCCCCTTTCTTTCCCCTTTCTTTCCCCTTTCTTTCCCCTTTCTTTCCCATTTCTTTGGGTTTTATTTGGGCTTTCTTTCCACTTTCTTTGGGCTTTCTTTCCCGTTTCCTTGGGCTTTCTTTGGGCTTTCTCTCTCCTTTCTTTGGGCTTTCTCTCTCCTTTCTTTGGGCTTTCTTTGGGCTTTCTTTCCCCTTTCTTTGGGCTTTTTTGGGGCTTTCTTTGGGCTTTCTTTGGGCTTTCTTTCCCATTTCTTTGGGCTTTTCTTTCTCCTTTCTTTGGGCTTTCTTTCCCTTTTCTTTTGGCTTTCTTTCCCCTTTTTTTGGGCTTTCTTTGGGCTTTCTTTCCCATTTCTTTGGGCTTTCTTTCCCCTTTCTTTGGGCTTTCTTTCCCCTTTCTTTGGGCTTTCTTTGGGCTTTCTTTGGGCTTTCTTTGGGCTTTCTTTCCCATTTCTTTGGGCTTTCTTTCCCCTTTCTTTGGGCTTTCTTTGGGCTTTCTTTGGGCTTTCTCTCCCTTTTCTTTGGGCTTTCTTTCCCCTTTCTTTGGGCTTTCTTTCCTCTTTCTTCGGGCTTTCTTTCCCCTTTATTTGGGCTTTCTTTCCCCTTACTTTGGGCTTTCTTTGGGCTTTCTTTCCCCTTTCTTTGGGCTTTCTTTCCCCTTTATTTGGGCTTTCTTTCCCCTTACTTTGGGCTTTCTTTGGGCTTTCTTTCCCCTTTCTTTGGGATTTTTTCCCCTTTCTTTGGGCTTTCTTTGGGCTCTCTTTCCCCTTTCTTTGGGCTTTCTTTCCCCTTTCTTTGGGCTTTCTTTTCCCTTTCTTTGGGCTTTCTTTCCCCTTTCCTTTGGCTTTCTTTGGGATTTATTTCCCCTTTCTTTGGGCTTTCTTTGGGCTTTCTTTCCCCTTTCTTTCCCTTTCTTTGGGGTTTCTTTCCCCTTTCTTTCCCCTTTCTTTGGGCTTTCTTTCCCTTTTCTTTCCCCTTTCCTTGGGCTTTCTTTCCCCTTTCTTTCCCCTTTCTTTGGGCTTTCTTTCCCCTTTCTTTGGGCTTTCTTTCCCCATTCTTTGATCTTTCTTTGGGCTTTTTTTCCCCTTTCTTTGGGCTCTCTTTCGGCTTTCTTTGGGCTGTCTTTGGGATTTCTCTCCCCTTTCTTTGGGCTTTCTTTCCCCTTTCTTTGGGCTTTCTTTCCCCTTTCTTTGGGCTTTCTTTGGGCTTTCTTTGTGCTTTCTTTCGCCTTTCTTTGGGCTTTCTTTGGGCTTTCTCTCCCTTTTCTTTGGGCTTTCTTTCCCCTTTCTTTGGGCTTTCTTTCCTCTTTCTTCGGGCTTTCTTTCCCCTTTATTTGGGCTTTCTTTCCCCTTACTTTGGGCTTTCTTTGGGCTTTCTTTCCCCTTTCTTTGGGCTTTCTTTCCCCCTTTATTTGGGCTTTCTTTCCCCTTACTTTGGGCTTTCTTTGGGCTTTCTTTCCCCTTTCTTTGGGATTTTTTCCCCTTTCTTTGGGCTTTCTTTGGGCTCTCTTTCCCCTTTCTTTGGGCTTTCTTTCCCCTTTCTTTGGGCTTTCTTTTCCCTTTCTTTGGGCTTTCTTTCCCCTTTCCTTTGGCTTTCTTTGGGATTTATTTCCCCTTTCTTTGGGCTTTCTTTGGGCTTTCTTTCCCCTTTCTTTGGGCTTTCTTTGGGGTTTCTTTCCCCTTTCTTTCCCCTTTCTTGGGCTTTCTTTCCCTTTTCTTTCCCCTTTCCTTGGGCTTTCTTTCCCCTTTCTTTCCCCTTTCTTTGGGCTTTCTTTCCCCATTCTTTGGGCTTTCTTTGGGCTTTTTTTTTCCCCTTTCTTTGGGCTCTCTTTCGGCTTTCTTTGGGCTGTCTTTGGGATTTCTCTCCCCTTTCTTTGGGCTTTCTTTCCCCTTTCTTTGGGCTTTCTTTCCCCTTTCTTTGGCTTTCTTTGGGCTTTCTTTGTGCTTTCTTTCGCCTTTCTTTGGGCTTTCTTTGGGCTTTCTTTCGGCTTTCTTTCCCCTTTCTTTGGGCTTTCTCTCCCTTTTCTTTGGGCTTTCTTTCCCCTTTCTTTGGGCTTTCTTTGGGCTTTCTTTCCCCTTTCTTTGGGCTTTCTTTCCCCTTTCTTTGGGCTTTCTTTCCCCTTTCTTTGGGCTTTCTTTCCCCTTTCTTTGGGCTTTCATTCCCCTTTCTTTGGGCTTTCTTTCCCCTTTCTTTGGGCTTTCTTTGGGCTTTCTTTGGGCTTTCTTTCCCCTTTCCTTGGGCTTTCTTTGGGCTTTCTTTGGGCTTTCTTTCCCCTTTCCTTGGGTTTTCTTTCCCCTTTCTTTGGGCTTTCTTCCCCCTTTCTTTGGGCTTTCTTTGGGCTTTTTTTCCCCTTTCTTTGGGCTTTCTTTCCCCTTTCTTTGTGCTTTCTTTGTGCTTTCTTTGGGCTTTCTTTCCCTTTTCTTTCCCCTTTCTTTGGCCTTTCTTTCCCCTTTCTTTCCCCTTTCTTTGGGCTTTCTTTCCCCTTTCCTTGGGCTTTCTTTGGCCTTTCTTTGGCTTTCTTTCCCCTTTCTTTGGGCTTTCTTTGGGCTTTTCATTCCCCTTTCTTTGGGCTTTCTTTGGGCTTTCTTTCCCCTTTCTTTCCCCTTGTCTTTGGGCTTTCTTTCACCTTTCTTTCCGGTCTATGGGCTTTCTTTCCCCTTTCTTTCCCCTTTCTTTGGGCTTTCTTTCTCCTTTCTTTCCACTTTCTTTGGGCTTTCTTTCCCCCTTTCTTTGGGCTGTCTTTGGGATTTCTCTCCCCTTTCTTTGGGCTTTCTTTCCCCTTTCTTTGGGCTTTCTTTCCCCTTTCTTTGGGATTTCTTTCCCCTTTCTTTGGGATTTCTTTCCCCTTTCTTTGGGATTTCTTTCCCCTTTCTTTGGGCTTTCTTTGGGCTTTCTTTGGGATTTCTTTCGCCTTTCTTTGGGCTTTCTTTGGGCTTTCTTTCGGCTTTCTTTCCCCTTTCTTTGGGCTTTCTCTCCCTTTTCTTTGGGCTTTCTTTCCCCTTTCTTTGGGCTTTCTTTCCCCTTCCTTTGCGCTTTCTTGGGGCTTTCTTTCCCCTTTCTTTGGGCTTTCTTTCCCCTTTCTTTGGGCTTTCTTTCCCCTTTCTTTGGGCTTTCTTTCCCCTTTCTTTGGGCTTTCTTTCCCCTTTCTTTGGGCTTTCTTTGGGCTTTCTTTCCCCTTTCTTTGGGCTTTCTTTCCACTTTCTTTGGGCTTTCTTTCCCCGTTCTTTCCCCTTTCTTTCCCCTTTCTTTCCCCTTTCTTTCCCCTTTCTTTCCCCTTTCTTTCCCCTTTCTTTCCCCTTTCTTTCCCCATTTCTTTGGGTTTTATTTGGGCTTTCTTTCCACTTTCTTTGGGCTTTCTTTCCCGTTTCCTTGGGCTTTCTTTGGGCTTTCTCTCTCCTTTCTTTGGGCTTTCTCTCTCCTTTCTTTGGGCTTTCTTTGGGCTTTCTTTCCCCTTTCTTTGGGCTTTTTTGGGCTTTCTTTGGGCTTTCTTTGGGCTTTCTTTCCCATTTCTTTGGGCTTTCTTTCTCCTTTCTTTGGGCTTTCTTTCCCTTTTCTTTTGGCTTTCTTTCCCCTTTCTTTGGGCTTTCTTTGGGCTTTCTTTCCCATTTCTTTGGGCTTTCTTTCCCCTTTCTTGGGCTTTCTTTCCCCTTTCTTTGGGCTTTCTTTGGGCTTTCTTTGGGCTTTCTTTGGGCTTTCTTTCCCATTTCTTTGGGCTTTCTTTCCCCTTTCTTTGGGCTTTCTTTGGGCTTTCTTTGGGCTTTCTTTCCCCTTTCTTTGGGCTTTCTTTCCCCTTTCTTTGGGCTTTCTTTGCCCTTTCTTTGGGCCTTCTTTGCCCTTTCTTTGGGCTTTCTTTCCCCTTTCTTTGGGCTTTCTTTCCCCTTTCTTTGGGCTTTCTTTGGGCTTTCTTTGGGATTTCTTTTCCCTTTCTTTGGGCTTTCTTTCCCCTTTCTTTGGGCTTTCTTTCCCCTTTCTTTGGGCTTTCTTTGGACTTTCTTTGGGCTTTCTTTGGGCTTTCTTTGGGCTTTCTTTCCCATTTCCTTGGGCTTTCTTTCCCTTTTCTTTGGGCTTTCTTTCCCCATTCTTTGGTCTTTCTTTCCCCTTTCTTTGGGCTTTCTTTCCCACTTTCTTTGGGCTTTCCTTCCCCTTTCTTTGGGCTTTCTTTCGCCTTTCTTTGTGCTTTCTTTCCCCTTTCTTTGGGATTTCATTCCCCTTTCTTTGGGCTTTCTTTCCCCTTTCTTTGGGCTTTCTTTCCCCTTTCTTTGGGCTTTCTTTGGGCTTTCCTTCCCCTTTCTTTGGGCTTTCTTTCCCCGTTCTTTCCCCTTTCTTTCCCCTTCCTTTCCCCTTTCTTTCCCCTTTCTTTGCGTTTTATTTGGGCTTTCTTTCCCCTTTCTTTGGGCTTTCTTTCCCGTTTCCTTGGGCTTTCTTTGGGCTTTCTCTCTCCTTTCTTTGGGCTTTAGCTCTCCTTTCTTTGGGCTTTCTTTGGGCTTTCTTTCCCCTTTCTTTGGGCTTTCTTTCCCATTTCTTTGGGCTTTCTTTCCCCTTTCTTTGGGCTTTCTTTGGGCTTTCTTTCCCCTTTCTTTGGGCTTTCTTTGGGCTTTCTTTCCCCTTTTTTTGGGCTTTCTTTGGGCTCTCTTGGGGTTTCTTTGGGCTTTCTTTCCCCTTTCTTTCCCCTTTCTTTCCCCTTTCTTTTCCCTTTCTTTCCCCTTTCTTTTGGCTTTCTTTCTCCTTTCTTTCCCCTTTCTTTGGGCTTTCTTTCCCCTTTCTTTGGGCTTTCTTTGGGCTTTCTTTCCCCTTTCTTTGGTCTTTCTTTCCCCTTTCTTTGGGCTTTCTTTGGGCTTTTTTTCCCCCTTCTTTGGGCTCTCTTTGGGCTTTCTTTGGCTGTCTTTGGGCTTTCTTTCCCCTTTCTTTGGGCTTTCTTTCCCCTTTCTTTGGGCTTTCTTTCCCCTTTCTTTGGGATATCTTTCCCCTTTCTTTGGGCTTTCTTTCCTCTTTCATTGGGCTTTCTTTGGGCTTTCTTTGTACTTTCTTTCGCCTTTCTTTGGGCTTTCTTTGGGCTTTCTTTCGGCTTTCTTTCCTGTTTCTTTGGGCTTTCTCTCCCTTTTCTTTGGGCTTTCTTTCCCCTTTCTTTGGGCTTTCTTTCCTCTTTCTTCGGGCTTTCTTTCCCCTTTATTTGGGCTTTCTTTCCCCTTACTTTGGGCTTTCTTTGGGCTTTCTTTCCCCTTTCTTTGGGCTTTCTTTCCCCTTTATTTGGGCTTTCTTTCCCCTTACTTTGGGCTTTCTTTGGGCTTTCTTTCCCCTTTCTTTGGGATTTTTTCCCCCTTTCTTTGGGCTTTCTTTGGGCTCTCTTTCCCCTTTCTTTGGGCTTTCTTTCCCCTTTCTTTGGGCTTTCTTTTCCCCTTTCTTTGGGCTTTCTTTCCCCTTTCCTTTGGCTTTCTTTGGGATTTATTTCCCCCTTTCTTTGGGCTTTCTTTGGGCTTTCTTTCCCCTTTCTTTGGGCTTTCTTTGGGGTTTCTTTCCCCTTTCTTTCCCCTTTCTTTGGGCTTTCTTTCCCTTTTCTTTCCCCTTTCCTTGGGCTTTCTTTCCCCTTTCTTTCCCCTTTCTTTGGGCTTTCTTTCCCCTTTCTTTGGGCTTTCTTTCCCCATTCCTTTGGGCTTTCTTTGGGCTTTTTTTCCCCTTTCTTTGGGCTCTCTTTCGGCTTTCTTTGGGCTGTCTTTGGGATTTCTCCTCCCCTTTCTTTGGGCTTTCTTTCCCCTTTCTTTGGGCTTTCTTTCCCCTTTCTTTGGGCTTTCTTTGGGCTTTCTTTGTGCTTTCTTTCGCCTTTCTTTGGGCTTTCTTTGGGCTTTCTTTCGGCTTTCTTTCCCCTTTCTTTGGGCTTTCTCTCCCTTTTCTTTGGGCTTTCTTCCCCCTTTCTTTGGGCTTTCTTTGGGCTTTCTTTCCCCTTTCTTTGGGCTTTCTTTCCCCTTTCTTTGGGCTTTCTTTCCCCTTTCTTTGGGCTTTCTTTCCCCTTTCTTTGGGCTTTCATTCCCCTTTCTTTGGGCTTTCTTACCCCCTTTCTTTGGGCTTTCTTTGGGCTTTCTTTGGGCTTTCTTTCCCCTTTCCTTGGGCTTTCTTTGGGCTTTATTTGGGCTTTCTTTCCCCTTTCCTTGGGTTTTCTTTCCCCTTTCTTTGGGCTTTCTTCCCCCTTTCTTTGGGCTTTCTTTGGATTTCTTTCCCCTTTCTTTGGGCTTTCTTTCCCTTTCTTTGTGCTTTCTTTGGGCTTTCTTTGGGCTTTCTTTCCCTTTTCTTTCCCCTTTCTTTGGCCTTTCTTTCCCCTTTCTTTCCCCTTTCTTTGGTCTTTCTTTCCCCTTCCTTGGGCTTTCTTTGGCCTTTCTTTGGCTTTCTTTCCCCTTTCTTTGGGCTTATCTTTGGGCTTTCATTCCCCTTTCTTTGGGCTTTCTTTGGGCTTTCTTTCCCCTTTCTTTCCCCTTTCTTTGGGCTTTCTTTCACCTTTCTTTCCGGTCTATGGGCTTTCTTTCCCCTTTCTTTCCCCTTTCTTTGGGCTTTCTTTCTCCTTTCTTTCCACTTTCTTTGGGCTTTCTTTCCCCTTTCTTTGGGGCTGTCTTTGGGATTTCTCTCCCCTTTCTTTGGGCTTTCTTTCCCCTTTCTTTGGGCTTTCTTTCCCCCTTTCTTTGGGATTTCTTTCCCCTTTCTTTGGGATTTCTTTCCCCTTTCTTTGGGATTTCTTTCCCCTTTCTTTGGGCTTTCTTTGGGCTTTCTTTGGGATTTCTTTCGCCTTTCTTTGGGCTTTCTTTGGGCTTTCTTTCGGCTTTCTTTCCCCTTTCTTTGGGCTTTCTCTCCCTTTTCTTTGGGCTTTCTTTCCCCTTTCTTTGGGCTTTCTTTCCCCTTCCTTTGCGCTTTCTTGGGGCTTTCTTTCCCCTTTCTTTGGGCTTTCTTTCCCCTTTCTTTGGGCTTTCTTTCCCCTTTCTTTGGGCTTTCTTTCCCCTTTCTTTGGGCTTTCTTTCCCCTTTCTTTGGGCTTTCTTTGGGCTTTCTTTCCCCTTTCTT
The DNA here is from genome assembly GCF_036013475.1 of Columba livia. Taxonomy (NCBI): domain Eukaryota; kingdom Metazoa; phylum Chordata; class Aves; order Columbiformes; family Columbidae; genus Columba; species Columba livia. The sequence continues at coordinate 2,639 of NW_027043649.1, read as the reverse complement.
TGGGCTTTCTTTCCCCTTTCTTTGGGCTTTCTTTCCCCGTTCTTTCCCCTTTCTTTCCCCTTTCTTTCCCCTTTCTTTCCCCTTTCTTTCCCCCTTTCTTTCCCCTTTCTTTCCCCTTTCTTTCCCCTTCTTTCCCATTTTCTTTGGGTTTTAATTTGGGCTTTCTTTCCACTTTCTTTGGGCTTTCTTTCCCGTTTCCTTGGGCTTTCTTTGGGCTTTCTCTCTCCTTTCTTTGGGCTTTCTCTCTCCTTTCTTTGGCTTTCTTTGGGCTTTCTTTCCCCTTTCTTTGGGCTTTCTTTGGGCTTTTCTTTCCCATTTCTTTGGGCTTTCTTTCCCCTTTCTTTGGGCTTTCTTTCCCCTTTCTTTGGGCTTTCTTTGGGCTTTCTTTGGGCTTTCTTTGGGCTTTCTTTCCCCATTTCTTTGGGCTTTCTTTCCCCTTTCTTTGGGCTTTCTTTGGGCTTTCTTTGGGCTTTCTTTCCCCTTTCTTTGGGCTTTCTTTCCCCTTTCTTTGGGCTTTCTTTGCCCTTTCTTTGGGCCTTCTTTGCCCTTTCTTTGGGCTTTCTTTCCCCTTTCTTTGGGCTTTCTTCCCCTTTCTTTGGGCTTTCTTTGGGCTTTCTTTGGGATTTCTTTTCCCTTTCTTTGGGCTTTCTTTCCCCTTTCTTTGGGCTTTCTTTCCCCTTTCTTTGGGCTTTCTTTGGACTTTCTTTGGGCTTTCTTTGGGCTTTCTTTGGGCTTTCTTTCCCATTTCCTTGGGCTTTCTTTCCCTTTTCTTTGGGCTTTCTTTCTCATTCTTTGGTCTTTCTTTCCCCTTTCTTGGGCCTTTCTTTCCCACTTTCTTTGGGCTTTCCTTCCCCTTTCTTTGGGCTTTCTTTCGCCTTTCTTTGTGCTTTCTTTCCCCTTTCTTTGGGATTTCATTCCCCTTTCTTTGGGCTTTCTTTCCCCTTTCTTTGGGCTTTCTTTCCCCTTTCTTTGGGCTTTCTTTGGGCTTTCCTTCCCCTTTCTTTGGGCTTTCTTTCCCCGTTCTTTCCCCTTTCTTTCCCCTTCCTTTCCCCTTTCTTTCCCCTTTCTTTGCGTTTTATTTGGGCTTTCTTTCCCCTTTCTTTGGGCTTTCTTTCCCGTTTCCTTGGGCTTTCTTTGGGCTTTCTCTCTCCTTTCTTTGGGCTTTAGCTCTCCTTTCTTTGGGCTTTCTTTGGGCTTTCTTTCCCCTTTCTTTGGGCTTTCTTTCCCATTTCTTTGGGCTTTCTTTCCCCTTTCTTTGGGCTTTCTTTGGGCTTTCTTTGGGCTTTCTTTCCCCTTTCTTTGGGCTTTCTTTGGGCTTTCTTTCCCCTTTTTTTGGGCTTTCTTGGGCTCTCTTGGGGTTTCTTTGGGCTTTCTTTCCCCTTTCTTTCCCCTTTCTTTCCCCTTTCTTTTCCCTTTCTTTCCCCTTTCTTTTGGCTTTCTTTCTCCTTTCTTTCCCCTTTCTTTGGGCTTTCTTTCCCCTTTCTTTGGGCTTTCTTTGGGCTTTCTTTCCCCTTTCTTTGGTCTTTCTTTCCCCTTTCTTTGGGCTTTCTTTGGGCTTTTTTTCCCCCTTCTTTGGGCTCTCTTTGGGCTTTCTTTGGCTGTCTTTGGGCTTTCTTTCCCCTTTCTTTGGGCTTTCTTTCCCCTTTCTTTGGGCTTTCTTTCCCCTTTCTTTGGGATATCTTTCCCCTTTCTTTGGGCTTTCTTTCCTCTTTCATTGGGCTTTCTTTGGGCTTTCTTTGTACTTTCTTTCGCCTTTCTTTGGGCTTTCTTTGGGCTTTCTTTCGGCTTTCTTTCCTGTTTCTTTGGGCTTTCTCTCCCTTTTCTTTGGGCTTTCTTTCCCCTTTCTTTGGGCTTTCTTTCCTCTTTCTTCGGGCTTTCTTTCCCCTTTATTTGGGCTTTCTTTCCCCTTACTTTGGGCTTTCTTTGGGCTTTCTTTCCCCTTTCTTTGGGCTTTCTTTCCCCTTTATTTGGGCTTTCTTTCCCCTTACTTTGGGCTTTCTTTGGGCTTTCTTTCCCCTTTCTTTGGGATTTTTTCCCCTTTCTTTGGGCTTTCTTTGGGCTCTCTTTCCCCTTTCTTTGGGCTTTCTTTCCCCTTTCTTTGGGCTTTCTTTTCCCTTTCTTTGGGCTTTCTTTCCCCTTTCCTTTGGCTTTCTTTGGGATTTATTTCCCCTTTCTTTGGGCTTTCTTTGGGCTTTCTTTCCCCTTTCTTTGGGCTTTCTTTGGGGTTTCTTTCCCCTTTCTTTCCCCTTTCTTTGGGCTTTCTTTCCCTTTTCTTTCCCCTTTCCTTGGGCTTTCTTTCCCCTTTCTTTCCCCTTTCTTTGGGCTTTCTTTCCCCTTTCTTTGGGCTTTCTTTCCCCATTCTTTGGGCTTTCTTTGGGCTTTTTTTCCCCTTTCTTTGGGCTCTCTTTCGGCTTTCTTTGGGCTGTCTTTGGGATTTCCCTCCCCTTTCTTTGGGCTTTCTTTCCCCTTTCTTTGGGCTTTCTTTCCCCTTTCTTTGGGCTTTCTTTGGGCTTTCTTTGTGCTTTCTTTCGCCTTTCTTTGGGCTTTCTTTGGGCTTTCTTTCGGCTTTCTTTCCCCTTTCTTTGGGCTTTCTCTCCCTTTTCTTTGGGCTTTCTTTCCCCTTTCTTTGGGCTTTCTTT
>NW_027043648.1:0-58174 GCF_036013475.1 Columba livia | reverse complement strand
CAAAGAATGCCCAAAGAAAGGGGAAAGAAAGCCCAAAGAAAGGGGAAAGAAAGCCCAAAGAAAGGGGAAAGAAAGCCCAAAGAAAGCTCAAAGAAAGGGGAAAGAAGCCCAGAGAAAGCCCAAAGAAAGCCCAAAGAAAGCCCAGAGAAAGCCCATATAAAGCCCAAAGAAAGCCCAAAGAAAGCCCAAAGAAAGACCAGAGAAAGGGGAAGGAAAGCCAAAGAAAGCCCAAGAAAGCCCAAAGAAAGCCCAAAGAAAGCCCAAAGAAAGGGGAAAGAAAGCCCAAAGAAAGGGGAAAGAAAGCCCAAAGAAAGCCCAAAGAAAGCCCCACGAAAGGGGAAAGAAAGCCCAAAGAAAGGGGAAAGAAAGCCCAAAGAAAGGGGAAAGAAAGCCCAAAGAAAGCCCAAAGAAATCCCAAAGAAAGGGGAAAGAAAGCCCAAAGAAAGCCCAAAGAAAGGGGAAAGAAAGGGGAAGATAGCCCAATGAAAGCCCAAAGAAAGCCCAAAGAAAGGGGAAGAAAGCCAAAGAAAGTCCAAAGAAAGGGGAAAGAAAGCCCAAAGAAAGCCCAAAGAAAGGGGAAAGAAAGCCCAAAGAAAGCCCAAAGAAAGCCTAAAGAAAGGGGAAAGAAAGCCAAAAGAAAGCCCAAAGAAAGGGGAAAGAAAGCCCAAATAAAGCCCAAAGAAAGCTCAGAGAAAGCCCATAGAAGGCCCAAAGAAAGCCCAAAGAAAGGGGAAAGAAAGCCCAAAGAAAGGGGAAAGAAAGCCCAAAGAAAGGGGAAAGAAAGCCCAAAGAAATCCCAAAGAAATCCCAAAGAAAGCCCAAAGAAAGCCCACGGAAAGGGGAAAGAAAGCCCAAAGAAAGCCCAAAGAAAGGGGAAAGAAAGCCCAAAAAAGGGAAACAAAGGAGAAAGAAAGCCCAAAGAAAGCCCAAAGAAAGGGGAAAGAAAGCCCAAAGAAAGGGGAAAGAAAGCCAAAGAAAGGGGAAAGAAAGCCCAAAGAAAGCCCAAAGAAAGGGGAAAGAAAGCCCAAAGAAAGGGGAAAGAAAGCCCAAAGAAAGAGAAAGAAAGCCCAAAGAAAGGGGAAAGTAAGCCCTAAGAAAGGGCAAAGAAAGCCCAAAGAAAGGGAAAGAAAGCCCAAAGAAAGCCCAAAGAAAGCCCAAAGAAAGGGGAAAGAAACCCCAAAGAAAGCCCAAAGAAAGCCCAAAGAAATCCCAAAGAAATCCCAAAGAAAGCCAAAGAAAGCCCAAAGAAAGCCCAAAGGAAGCCCAAAGAAAGCCCAAAGAAATCCCAAAGAAATCCTAAAGAAAGCCCAAAGAAAGCCAAAGAAAGCCCAAGGAAGCCCAAGGAAAGCCCAAAGAAAGCCCAAAGAAAGCCCAAAGAAAGGGGAAAGAAAGCCCAAAGGAAGCCCAAAGAAAGCCAAAGAAAGCCCAAAGACAGCCCAAAGAAAGCCCAAAGAAGCCCAAAGAAAGGGGAAAGAAAGGGGAAAGAAAGCCCAAAGAAAGGGGAAAGAAAGCCCAAAGAAAGGGGAAATAAATGAGAAAGAAAGCCCAAAGAAAGCCAAAGAAAGGGGAAAAAAAGCCCAAAGAAAGGGGAAAGAAAGCCCAAAGAAAGGGGAAAGAAAGCCCAAAGAAAGCCCAAAGAAAGGAGAAAGAAGCCCAAAGAAAGGGGAAAGAAAGCCCAAAGAAAGGGAAAGAAAGCCCAAAGAAAGAGAAAGAAAGCCCAAAGAAAGCCCAAAGAAAGCCTAAAGAAAGGGGAAAGAAAGTGAAAAGAAAGCCAAAGAAAGGGGAAAGAAAGCCCAAAGAAAGCCCAAAGAAAGCCCAAAGAAGGGGAAAGAAAGCCCAAAGAATGCCCAAAGAAAGGGGAAAGAAAGCCCAAAGAAAGCCAAAGAAAGCCCAAAGAAAGGGGAAAGAAAGCCCAAAGAAAGGGGAAAGAAAGCCCAAAGAAAGCTCAAAGAAAGGGGAAAGAAGCCCAGAGAAAGCCCAAAGAAAGCCCAAAGAAAGCCCAGAGAAAGCCCATATAAAGCCCAAAGAAAGCCCAAAGAAAGCCCAAAGAAAGACCAGAGAAAGGGGAAGGAAAGCCCAAAGAAAGCCCAAAGAAAGCCCAAAGAAAGCCCAAAGAAAGCCCAAAGAAAGGGGAAAGAAAGCCCAAAGAAAGGGGAAAGAAAGCCCAAAGAAAGCCCAAAGAAAGCCCCACGAAAGGGGAAAGAAAGCCCAAAGAAAGGGGAAAGAAAGCCCAAAGAAAGGGGAAAGAAAGCCCAAAGAAAGCCCAAAGAAATCCCAAAGAAAGGGGAAAGAAAGCCCAAAGAAAGCCCAAAGAAAGGGGAAAGAAAGGGGAAGATAGCCCAATGAAAGCCCAAAGAAGCCCAAAGAAAGGGGAAAGAAAGCCCAAAGAAAGTCCAAAGAAAGGGGAAAGAAAGCCCAAAGAAAGCCCAAAGAAAGGGGAAAGAAAGCCCAAAGAAAGCCCAAAGAAAGCCTAAAGAAAGGGGAAAGAAAGCCAAAAGAAAGCCCAAAGAAAGGGGAAAGAAAGCCCAAATAAAGCCCAAAGAAAGCTCAGAGAAAGCCCATAGAAGGCCCAAAGAAAGCCCAAAGAAAGGGGAAAGAAAGCCCAAAGAAAGGGGAAAGAAAGCCCAAAGAAAGGGGAAAGAAAGCCCAAAGAAATCCCAAAGAAATCCCAAAGAAAGCCCAAAGAAAGCCCAAGGAAAGGGGAAAGAAAGCCCAAGAAAGCCCAAAGAAAGGGGAAAGAAAGCCCAAAAAAGGGAAACAAAGGAGAAAGAAAGCCCAAAGAAAGCCCAAAGAAAGGGGAAAGAAAGCCCAAAGAAAGGGGAAAGAAAGCCCAAAGAAAGGGGAAAGAAAGCCCAAAGAAAGCCAAAGAAAGGGGAAAGAAAGCCCAAAGAAAGGGGAAAGAAAGCCCAAAGAAAGAGAAAGAAAGCCCAAAGAAAGGGGAAAGTAAGCCCTAAGAAAGGGCAAAGAAAGCCCAAAGAAAGGGCAAAGAAAGCCCAAAGAAAGGGCAAAGAAAGCCCAAAGAAAGGGGAAAGAAAGCCCAAAGAAAGCCCAAAGAAAGCCCAAAGAAAGGGGAAAGAAACCCCAAAGAAAGCCAAAGAAAGCCCAAAGAAATCCCAAAGAAATCCCAAAGAAAGCCCAAAGAAAGCCCAAAGAAAGCCCAAAGGAAGCCCAAAGAAAGCCCAAAGAAATCCCAAAGAAATCCCAAAGAAAGCCCAAAGAAAGCCAAAGAAAGCCCAAAGGAAGCCCAAGGAAAGCCCAAAGAAAGCCCAAAGAAAGCCCAAAGAAAGGGGAAAGAAAGCCCAAAGGAAGCCAAAGAAAGCCCAAAGAAAGCCCAAAGACAGCCCAAAGAAAGCCCAAAGAAAGCCCAAAGAAAGGGGAAAGAAAGGGGAAAGAAAGCCCAAAGAAAGGGGAAAGAAAGCCCAAAGAAAGGGGAAAGAAATCCCAAAGAAAGGGGAAAGAAAGCCAAAGAAAGGGGAAAGAAAGCCCAAAGAAAGGGGAAGGAAAGCCCAAAGAAAGTCAAAGAAAGGGGAAAGAAAGCCCAAAGAATCCCCAAAGAAAGGGGAAAGAAAGCCCAAAGAATCCCCAAAGAAAGGGGAAAGAAAGCCAAAAGAAAGCCCAAAGAAAGCACAAAGAAAGCCCAAAGAAAGGGGAAAGAAAGCCCAAAGAAAGGGGAAAGAAAGCCCAAAGAAAGCCCAAAGAAAGGGGAAAGAAAGCCCAAAGAAAGGGGAAAGAAACCCAAAGAAAGCCCAAAGAAGCCCAAAGAAATCCCAAAGAAATCCCAAAGAAAGCCCAAAGAAAGCCCAAAGAAAGCCCAAAGGAAGCCCAAAGAAAGCCCAAAGAAATCCCAAAGAAAACCCAAAGAAAGCCCAAAGAAAGCCCAAAGAAAGCCCAAAGGAAGCCCAAGGAAAGCCCAAAGAAAGCCCAAAGAAAGCCCAAAGAAAGGGGAAAGAAAGCCCAAAGGAAGCCCAAAGAAAGCCCAAAGAAAGCCCAAAGACAGCCCAAAGAAAGCCCAAAGAAAGCCCAAAGAAAGGGGAAGAAAGGGGAAAGAAAGCCCAAAGAAAGGGGAAAGAAAGCCCAAAGAAAGGGGAAAGAAATCCCAAAGAAAGGGGAAAGAAAGCCAAAGAAAGGGGAAAGAAAGCCCAAAGAAAGGGGAAGGAAAGCCCAAAGAAAGTCCAAAGAAAGGGGAAAGAAAGCCAAAGAAAGGGGAAAGAAAGCCCAAAGAAAGCCCAAAGAAAGCCCAAAGAAAGCCCAAAGAATCCCAAAGAAAGGGGAAAGAAAGCCAAAAGAAAGCCCAAAGAAAGCACAAAGAAAGCCCAAAGAAAGGGGAAAGAAAGCCCAAAGAATGCCCAAAGAAAGGGGAAAGAAAGCCCAAAGAAAGCCCAATGAAAGCCCAAAGAAAGGGGAAAGAAAGCCCAAAGAAAGGGGAAAGAAAGCCCAAAGAAAGCCGAAAGAAAGCCCAAAGAAAGCCCAAAGAAAGCCCAAAGAAAGCCCCACGAAAGGGGAAAGAAAGCCCAAAGAAAGGGGAAAGAAAGCCCAAAGAACGGGGAAAGAAAGCCCAAAGAAAGCCAAAGAAATCCCAAAGAAAGGGGAAAGAAAGCCCAAAGAAAGCCCAAAGAAAGGGGAAAGAAAGGGGAAGATAGCCCAAAGAAAGCCCAAGAAAGCCCAAAGAAAGGGGAAAGAAAGCCCAAAGAAAGTCCAAAGAAAGGGGAAAGAAAGCCCAAAGAAAGCCCAAAGAAAGGGGAAAGAAAGCCCAAAGAAAGCCCATAGAAAGCCTAAAGAAAGGGGAAAGAAAGCCAAAAGAAAGCCCAAAGAAAGGGAAAGAAAGCCCAAATAAAGCCCAAAGAAAGCCCAGAGAAAGCCCATAGAAGGCCCAAAGAAAGCCCAAAGAAAGGCCAAAGAAAGCCCAAAGAAAGGGGAAAGAAAGCCCAAAGAAAGGGGAAAGAAAGCCCAAAGAAATCCCAAAGAAATCCCAAAGAAAGCCCAAAGAAAGCCCAAGGAAAGGGGAAAGAAAGCCCAAAGAAAGCCCAAAGAAAGGGGAAAGAAAGCCCAAAAAAGGGAAACAAAGGAGAAAGAAAGCCCAAAGAAAGCCCAAAGAAAGGGGAAAGAAAGCCCAAAGAAAGGGGAAAGAAAGCCCAAAGAAAGGGGAAAGAAAGCCCAAAGAAAGCCCAAAGAAAGGGGAAAGAAAGCCCAAAGAAAGGGGAAAGAAAGCCCAAAGAAATAGAAAGAAAGCCCAAAGAAAGCCCAAAGAAAGGGGAAAGTAAGCCCTAAGAAAGGGCAAAGAAAGCCCAAAGAAAGGGCAAAGAAAGCCCAAAGAAAGGGCAAAGAAAGCCCAAAGAAAGGGGAAAGAAAGCCCAAAGAAAGCCCAAAGAAAGCCCAAAGAAAGGGGAAAGAAACCCCAAAGAAAGCCCAAAGAAAGCCCAAAGAAATCCCAAAGAAATCCTAAAGAAAGCCCAAAGAAAGCCCAAAGAAAGCCCTAAGGAAGCCCAAAGAAAGCCCAAAGAAATCCCAAAGAAATCCCAAAGAAAGCCCAAAGAAAGCCAAAGAAAGCCCAAAGGAAGCCCAAGGAAAGCCCAAAGAAAGCCCAAAGAAAGCCCAAAGAAAGGGAAAGAAAGCCCAAAAGAAGCCCAAAGAAAGCCCAAAGAAAGCCCAAAGACAGCCCAAAGAAAGCCCAAAGAAAGCCCAAAGAAAGGGGAAAGAAAGGGGAAAGAAAGCCCAAAGAAAGGGGAAAGAAAGCCCAAAGAAAGGGGAAAGAAATCCCAAAGAAAGGGGAAAGAAAGCCAAAGAAAGGGGAAAGAAAGCCCAAAGAAATGGGAAGGAAAGCCCAAAGAAAGTCCAAAGAAAGGGGAAAGAAAGCCCAAAGAAAGGGGAAAGAAAGCCCAAAGAAAGCCCAAAGAAAGGGGAAAGAAAGCCCAAAGAATCCCCAAAGAAAGGGGAAAGAAAGCCAAAAGAAAGCCCAAAGAAAGCACAAAGAAAGCCCAAAGAAAGGGGAAAGAAAGCCCAAAGAAAGGGGAAAGAAAGCCCAAAGAAAGCCCAAAGAAAGTGGAAAGAAAGCCCAAAGAAAGGGGAAAGAAACCCCAAAGAAAGCCCAAAGAAAGCCCAAAGAAATCCCAAAGAAATCCCAAAGAAAGCCCAAAGAAAGCCCAAAGAAAGCCCAAAGGAAGCCCAAAGAAAGCCCAAAGAAATCCCAAAGAAATCCCAAAGAAAGCCCAAAGAAAGCCCAAAGAAAGCCCAAAGGAAGCCCAAGGAAAGCCCAAAGAAAGCCCAAAGAAAGCCCAAAGAAAGGGGAAAGAAAGCCCAAAGGAAGCCCAAAGAAAGCCCAAAGAAAGCCCAAAGACAGCCCAAAGAAAGCCCAAAGAAAGCCCAAAGAAAGGGGAAAGAAAGGGAAAGAAAGCCCAAAGAAAGGGGAAAGAAAGCCCAAAGAAAGGGGAAAGAAATCCCAAAGAAAGGGGAAAGAAAGCCAAAGAAAGGGGAAAGAAAGCCCAAAGAAAGGGGAAGGAAAGCCCAAAGAAAGTCCAAAGAAAGGGGAAAGAAAGCCCAAAGAAAGGGGAAAGAAAGCCCAAAGAAAGCCCAAAGAAAGGGGAAAGAAAGCCCAAAGAATCCCCAAAGAAAGGGGAAAGAAAGCCAAAAGAAAGCCCAAAGAAAGCACAAAGAAAGCCCAAAGAAAGGGGAAAGAAAGCCCAAAGAATGCCCAAAGAAAGGGGAAAGAAAGCCCAAAGAAAGCCCAATGAAAGCCAAAAGAAAGGGGAAAGAAAGCCCAAAGAAAGGGGAAAGAAAGCCCAAAGAAAGCCGAAAGAAAGCCCAAAGAAAGCGTAAAGTAGAGCCCAAAGGAAGCTCAAAGAAAGCCCAAAGAAAGCCCAAAGAAAGGGGAAAGAAAGCCCAAAGAAAGCCCAAAGAAAGGGGAAAGAAAGCCAAAGACAGCCCAAAGAAAGCCCAAAGAAAGGGGAAAGAAAGCCCAAAGAATGCCCAAAGAAAGTGGAAAGAAAGCAAAAAGAAAGCCAAAAGAAAGCCCAAAGAAAGTCCAAAGAAAGGGGAAAGAAAGCCCAAAGAAAGGGGAAAGAAAGCCCAAAGAAAGCCCAAAGAAAGGGGAAAGAATCCCAAAGAAAGCCCAAAGAAAGCCCAAAGAAAGCCCAGAGAAAGCCCATAGAAAGCCCAAAGAAAGCCCAAAGAAAGCCCAAAGAAAGCCCAAAGAAAGGGAAGGAAAGCCCAAAGAAAGCCCAAAGAAAGCCCAAAGAAAGGGGAAAGAAAGCCAAAGAAATCCCAAAGAAAGCCCAAAGAAAGGGGAAAGAAAGCCCAAAGAAAGGGGAAAGAAAGCCCAAAGAAAGGGAAAGAAAGCCCAAAGAAAGGGGAAAGAAAGCCCAAAGAAAGCCCAAAGAAAGCCCAAAGAAAGCCCAAAGAAAGCCCAAAGAAAGGGGAAAGAAAAGGGGAAGATAGCCCAAAGAAAGCCCAAAGAAAGCCCAAAGAAAGGGGAAAGAAAGCCAAAGAAAGTCCAAAGAAAGGGGAAAGAAAGCCCAAAGAAAGCCCAAAGAAAGGGGAAAGAAAGCCCAAAGAAAGCCCAAAGAAAGCCTAAAGAAAGGGGAAAGAAATCCAAAAGAAAGCCCAAAGAAAGGGGAAAGAAAGCCAAAGAAAGCCCAAAGAAAGCCCAAACAAAGCCCAAAGAAAGCCCAAAGAAAGGGGAAAGAAACCCCAAAGAAAGCCCAAAGAAAGGGGAAAGAAAGCCCAAAGAAAGGGGAAAGAAAGCCCAAAGAAAGCCGAAAGAAAGCCCAAAGAAAGCTCAAAGGAAGGGGAAAGAAAGCCCAAAGAAAGCCCAAAAAAAGCCCAAAGAAAGCCCAAAGAAAGCCCAAAGAAAGCCCAAAGAAAGCCCAAAGAAAGCCCAAAGAAAGGGGAAAGAAAGGGGAAGATAGCCCAAAGAAAGCCCAAAGAAAGGGGAAAGAAAGCCCAAAGAAAGTCCAAAGAAAGGGGAAAGAAAGCCCAAAGAAAGGGAAAAGAAAGCCCAAAGAAAGCCCAAAGAAAGCCTAAAGAAAGGGGAGAGAAAGTGAAAAGAAAGCCCAAAGAAAGGGGAAAGAAAGCCAAAGAAAGCCCAAAGAAAGCCCAAAGAAAGGGGAAAGAAAGCCCAAAGAATGCCCAAAGAAAGGGGAAAGAAAGCCCAAAGAAAGCCCAAAGAAAGCCCAAAGAAAGGGGAAAGAAAGCCCAAAGAAAGGGGAAAGAAAGCCCAAAGAAAGCTCAAAGAAAGGGGAAAGAAGCCCAGAGAAAGCCCAAAGAAAGCCCAAAGAAAGCCCAGAGAAAGCCCATATAAAGCCCAAAGAAAGCCCAAAGAAAGCCCAAAGAAAGACCAGAGAAAGGGGAAGGAAAGCCCAAAGAAAGCCCAAAGAAAGCCCAAAGAAAGCCCAAAGAAAGGGGAAAGAAAGCCAAAGAAAGGGGAAAGAAAGCCCAAAGAAAGCCCAAAGAAAGCCCCACGAAAGGGGAAAGAAAGCCCAAAGAAAGGGGAAAGAAAGCCCAAAGAAATCCCAAAATAAGGGGAAAGAAAGCCCAAAGAAAGCCCAAGGAAGCCCAAGGAAAGCCCAAAGAAAGCCCAAAGAAAGCCCAAAGAAAGGGGAAAGAAAGCCCAAAGAAAGCCCAAAGAAAGCCCAAAGAAAGGGGAAAGAAAGCCCAAAGAAAGCCCAAAGAAAGGGGAAAGAAAGCCCAAAGAAAGGGGAAAGAAATCCCAAAGAAAGGGGAAAGAAAGCCCAAAGAAATAGGAAAGAAAGCCCAAAGAAAGGGAAAAGAAAGCCCAAAGAAAGCCCAAAGAAAGCCAAAGAAAGGGGAAAGAAAGCCCAAAGAAAGCCGAAAGAAAGCCCAAAGAAAGCCTAAAGTAAGTCCAAAGGAAGCTCAAAGAAAGCCCAAAGAAAGCCCAAAGAAAGGGGAAAGAAAGCCCAAAGAAAGCCCAAAGAAAGGGGAAAGAAAGCCCAAAGACAGCCAAAGAAAGCCCAAAGAAAGGGGAAAGAAAGCCCAAAGAATGCCCAAAGAAAGGGGAAAGAAAGCCCAAAGAAAGCCCAAAGAAAGCCCAAAGAAAGCCCATGGAAAGCCCAAAGAAAGCCCAAAGAAAGGGGAAAGAAAGCCCAAAGAAAGCCCAAAGAAAGGGGAAAGAAGCCCAAAGAAAGCCCAAAGAAAGCCCAAAGAAAGCCCAGAGAAAGCCCATAGAAAGCCCAAAGAAAGCCAAAGAAAGCCCAAAGAAAGGGGAAAGAAAGCCCAAAGAAAGGGGAAAGAAACCCCAAAGTAATCCCAAAGAAAGCCCAAAGAAAGGGAAAGAAAGCCCAAAGAAAGGGGAAAGAAAGCCCAAAGAAAGGGGAAAGAAAGCCAAAGAAAGGGGAAAGAAAGCCCAAAGAAAGCCCAAAGAAAGCCAAGAAAGCCCAAAGAAAGCCCAAAGAAAGGGGAAAGAAAAGGGGAAGATAGCCCAAAGAAAGCCCAAAGAAAGCCCAAAGAAAGGGGAAAGAAACCCCAAAGAAAGTCCAAAGAAAGGGGGAAAGAAAGCCCAAAGAAAGCCCAAAGAAAGGGGAAAGAAAGCCCAAAGAAAGCCCAAAGAAAGCCTAAGAAAGGGGAAAGAAAGCCAAAAGAAAGCCCAAAGAAAGGGAAAGAAAGCCCAAAGAAAGCCCAAAGAAAGCCCAAACAAAGCCCAAAGAAAGCCCAAAGAAAGGGGAAAGAAACCCCAAAGAAAGCCCAAAGAAAGCCCAAAGAAAGGGGAAAGAAAGCCCAAAGAAAGGGGAAAGAAATCCCAAAGAAAGCCGAAAGAAAGCCCAAAGAAAGCTCAAAGGAAGGGGAAAGAAAGCCCAAAGAAAGCCCAAAAAAAGCCCAAAGAAAGCCCAAAGAAAGCCGAAAGAAAGCCCAAAGAAAGCCCAAAGAAAGCCCAAAGAAAGCCCAAAGAAAGGGGAAAGAAAGGGGAAGATAGCCCAAAGAAAGCCCAAAGAAAGGGGAAAGAAAGCCCAAAGAAAGCCCAAAGAAAGGGGAAAGAAAGCCCAAAAAAGGGAAAAGAAAGCCCAAAGAAAGCCCAAAGAAAGCCTAAAGAAAGGGGAAAGAAAGTGAAAAGAAAGCCCAAAGAAAGGGGAAAGAAAGCCCAAAGAAAGCCCAAAGAAAGCCCAAAGAAAGGGGAAAGAAAGCCCAAAGAATGCCCAAAGAAAGGGGAAAGAAAGACCAAAGAAAGCCCAAAGAAAGCCCAAAGAAAGGGGAAAGAAAGCCCAAAGAAAGGGGAAAGAAAGCCCAAAGAAAGCTCAAAGAAAGGGGAAAGAAGCCCAGAGAAAGCCCAAAGAAAGCCAAAGAAAGCCCAGAGAAAGCCCATATAAAGCCCAAAGAAAGCCCAAAGAAAGCCAAAGAAAGACCAGAGAAAGGGAAGGAAAGCCCAAAGAAAGCCCAAAGAAAGCCCAAAGAAAGCCCAAAGAAAGGGGAAAGAAAGCCCAAAGAAAGGGGAAAGAAAGCCCAAAGAAAGCCCAAAGAAAGCCCCACGAAAGGGGAAAGAAAGCCCAAAGAAAGCCCAAAGAAAGGGGAAAGAAAGCCCAAAGAAATCCCAAAGAAAGGGGAAAGAAAGCCCAAAGAAAGCCCAAAGGAAGCCCAAGGAAAGCCCAAAGGAAGCCCAAGGAAAGCCCAAAGAAAGCCCAAAGAAAGCCCAAAGAAAGCCCAAAGAAAGCCCAAAGAAAGGGGAAAGAAAGCCCAAAGAAAGCCCAAAGAAAGGGGAAAGAAAGCCCAAAGAAAGGGGAAAGAAATCCCAAAGAAAGGGGAAAGAAAGCCCAAAGAAATGGGAAAGAAAGCCCAAAGAAAGGGGAAAGAAAGCCCAAAGAAAGCCCAAAGAAAGGGGAAAGAAAGCCCGAAGAAAGGGGAAAGAAAGACCAAAGAAAGGGGATAGAAAGCCCAAAGAAAGGGGAAAGAAAGCCCAAAGAAAGGGGAAATAAAGCCCAAAGAAAGCCCAAAGAAAGCCCAAAGAAAGCCCAAAGAAAGGGGAAAGAAAGCCCAAAGAAAGCCCAAAGAAAGGGGAAAGAAAGGGGAAGATAGCCCTAAGAAAGCCCAAAGAAAGGGGAAAGAAAGCCCAAAGAAAGTCCAAAGAAACGGGAAAGAAAGCCCAAAGAAGGGGAAAGAAAGCCAAAGAAAACCCAAAGAAAGCCTAAAGAAAGGGGAAAGAAAGCCAAAAGAAAGCCCAAAGAAAGGGGAAAGAAAGCACAAAGAAAGCCCAAAGAAAGCCCAAAGAAAGGGGAAAGAAAGCCCAAAGAATGCCCAAAGAAAGGGGAAAGAAAGCCCAAAGAAAGCCCAATTAAAGCCAAAAGAAAGGGGAAAGAAAGCCCAAAGAAAGGGGAAAGAAAGCCCAAAGAAAGCCGAAAGAAAGCCCAAAGAAAGCCTAAAGTAAGTCCAAAGGATGCTCAAAGAAAGCCCAAAGAAAGCCCAAAGAAAGGGGAAAGAAAGCTCAAAGAAAGCCCAAAGAAAGGGGAAAGAAAGCCCAAAGAATGCCCAAAGAAAGGGGAAAGAAAGCCCAAAGAAAGCCCAAAGAAAGCCCAAAGAAAGCCCAAAGAAAGCCCAAAGAAAGGGGAAAGAAAGCCCAAAGAAAGGGATAAGAAAGTCCAAAGAAAGCCCAAAGAAAGGGGAAAGAAGCCCAAAGAAAGCCCAAAGAAAGCCCAAAGAAAGCCCAGAGAAAGCCCATAGAAAGCCCAAAGAAAGCCCAAAGAAAGCCCAAAGAAAGCCCAAAGAAAGGGGAAGAAAAGCCCAAAGAAAGCCCAAAGAAAGGGGAAAGAATCCCAAAGAAAGCCCAAAGAAAGCCCAAAGAAAGCCCAAAGAAAGCCCAAAGAAAGGGGAAAGAAAGCCCAAAGAAATCCCAAAGAAAGCCAAAGAAAGGGGAAAGAAAGCCCAAAGAAAGTGGAAAGAAAGCCCAAAGAAAGGGGAAAGAAAGCCCAAAGAAAGCCCAAAGAAAGCCCAAAGAAAGGGGAAAGAAAGCCCAAAGAAAGTCCAAAGAAAGGGGAAAGAAAGCCCAAAGAAAGCCCAAAGAAAGCCCAAACAAAGCCCAAAGAAAGCCCAAAGAAAGGGGAAAGAAACCCCAAAGAAAGCCCAAAGAAAGCCCAAAGAAAGGGGAAAGAAAGCCCAAAGAAAGCCCAAAGGAAGGGGAAAGAAAGCCCCAAGAAAGCCCAAAAAAAGCCCAAAGAAACCCCAAAGAAAGCCCAAAGAATGCCCAAAGAAAGGGGAAAGAAAGCCCAAAGAAAGCCCAAAGAAAGGGGAAAGAAAGGGGAAGATAGCCCAAAGAAAGCCCAAAGAAAGGGGAAAGAAAGCCCAAAGAAAGTCCAAAGAAAGGGGAAAGAAAGCCCAAAGAAAGGGAAAAGAAAGCCCAAAGAAAGCCCAAAGAAAGCCTAAAGAAAGGGGAAAGAAAGTGAAAAGAAAGCCCAAAGAAAGGGGAAAGAAAGCCCAAAGAAAGCCCAAAGAAAGGGGAAAGAAAGCCCAAAGAATGCCCAAAGAAAGGGGAAAGAAAGCCCAAAGAAAGCCCAAAGAAAGCCCAAAGAAAGCCCAAAGAAAGCCCAAAGAAAGCCCAAAGAAAGGGGAAAGAAAGCCCAAAGAAAGCCCAAAGAAAGGGGAAAGAAGCCCAAACAAAGCCCAAAGAAAGCCCAAAGAAAGCCCAGAGAAAGCCCAAAGAAAGCCCAAAGAAAGCCCAGAGAAAGCCCATAGAAAGCCCAAAGAAAGCCCAAAGAAAGCCCAAAGAAAGCCCAAAGAAAGGGGAAGGAAAGCCCAAAGAAAGCCCAAATAAAGCCCAAAGAAAGCCCAAAGAAAGCCCAAAGAAAGGGGAAAGAAAGCCCAAAGAAAGGGGAAAGAAAGCCCAAAGAAAGCCCAAAGAAAGCCCCACGAAAGGGGAAAGAAAGCCCAAAGAAAGGGGAAAGAAAGCCCAAAGAAAGGGGAAAGAAAGCCCAAAGAAATCCCAAAGAAATTCCAAAGAAAGCCCAAAGGAAGCCCAAGGAAAGCCCAAAGAAAGCCCAAAGAAAGCCCAAAGAAAGGGGAAAGAAAGCCCAAAGAAATGGGAAAGAAAGCCCAAAGAAAGCCCAAAGAAAGGGGAAAGAAAGGGGAAGATAGCCTAAAGAAAGCCCAAAGAAAGGGGAAAGAAAGCCCAAAGAAAGTCCAAAGAAAGGGGAAAGAAAGCCCAAAGAAAGGGGAAAGAAAGCCCAAAGAAAGCCCAAAGAAAGCCTAAAGAAAGGGGAAAGAAAGCCAAAAGAAAGCCCAAAGAAAGGGGAAAGAAAGCACAAAGAAAGTCCAAAGAAAGCCCAAAGAAAGGGGAAAGAAAGCCCAAAGAATGCCCAAAGAAAGGGGAAAGAAAGCCCAAAGAAACCCCAATGAAAGCCAAAAGAAAGGGGAAAGAAAGCCCAAAGAAAGGGGAAAGAAAGCCCAAAGAAAGCCGAAAGAAAGCCCAAAGAAAGCCTAAAGTAAGTCCAAAGGAAGCTCAAAGAAAGCCCAAAGAAAGCCCAAAGAAAGGGGAAAGAAAGCCCAAAGAAAGCCCAAAGAAAGGGGAAAGAAAGCCCAAAGACAGCCCAAAGAAAGCCCAAAGAAAGGGGAAAGAAAGCCCAAAGAATGCCCAAAGAAAGGGGAAAGAAAGCCCAAAGAAAGCCCAAAGAAATCCCAAAGAAAGCCCATGGAAAGCCCAAAGAAAGCCCAAAGAAAGGGGAAAGAAAGCCCAAAGAAAGCCCAAAGAAAGGGGAAAGAAGCCCAAAGAAAGCCCAAAGAAAGCCCAAAGAAAGCCCAGAGAAAGCCCATAGAAAGCCCAAAGAAAGCCCAAAGAAAGCCCAAAGAAAGCCCAAAGAAAGGGGAAGGAAAGCCGAAAGAAAGCCCAAAGAAAGCCCAAAGAAAGCCCAAAGAAAGCCCAAAGAAAGCAAAAAAAGGGGAAAGAAAGCCCAAAGAAAGGGGAAAGAAAGCCCAAAAAAAGGGGAAAGAAAGCCCAAAGAAAGGGGAAAGAAAGCCCAAAGAAAGGGGAAAGAAAGCCCAAAGAAAGGGGAAAGAAAGCCCAAAGAAAGGGGAAAGAAATCCCGAAGAAAGGGGAAAGAAAGCCCAAAGAAAGGGGAAAGAAAGCCCAAAGAAAGGGGAAATAAAGCCCAAAGAAAGCCCAAAGAAAGCCCAAAGAAAGTCCAAAGAAATGGGAAAGAAAGCCCAAAGAAAGCCCAAAGAAAGGGGAAAGAAAAGGGAAGATAGCCCAAAGAAAGCCCAAAGAAAGGGGAAAGAAAGCCCAAAGAAAGTCCAAAGAAAGGGGAAAGAAAGCCCAAAGAAAGGGGAAAGAAAGCCCAAAGAAAGCCCAAAGAAAGCCTAAAGAAAGGGGAAAGAAAGCCAAAAGAAAGCCCAAAGAAAGGGGAAAGAAAGCACAAAGAAAGCCCAAAGAAAGCCCAAAGAAAGGGGAAAGAAAGCCCAAAGAATGCCCAAAGAAAGGGGAAAGAAAGCCCAAAGAAACCCCAATGAAAGCCAAAAGAAAGGGGAAAGAAAGCCCAAAGAAAGGGGAAAGAAAGCCCAAAGAAAGCCGAAAGAAAGCCCAAAGAAAGCCTAAAGTAAGTCCAAAGGAAGCTCAAAGAATGCCCAAAGAAAGCCCAAAGAAAGGGGAAAGAAAGCCCAAAGAAAGCCCAAAGAAAGGGGAAAGAAAGCCCAAAGACAGCCCAAAGAAAGCCCAAAGAAAGGGGAAAGAAAGCCCAAAGAATGCCCAAAGAAAGGGGAAAGAAAGCCCAAAGAAAGCCCAAAGAAAGCCCAAAGAAAGCCCAAAGAAAGGGGAAAGAAAGCCCAAAGAAAGGGGAAAGAAAGCCCAAAGAAAGACCAAAGAAAGGGGAAAGAAGCCCAAAGAAAGCCCAAAGAAAGCCCAAAGAAAGCCCAAAGAAAGCCCAAAGAAAGCCCAAAGAAAGCCCAAAGAAAGGGGAAAGAAAGCCCAAAGAAAGGGGAAAGAAAGCCCAAAGAAAGACCAAAGAAAGGGGAAAGAAGCCCAAAGAAAGCCCAAAGAAAGCCCAAAGAAAGCCCAGAGAAAGCCCATAGAAAGCCCAAAGAAAGCCCAAAGAAAGATCAAAGAAAACCAAAGAAAGGGGAAGGAAAGCGGAAAGAAAGCCCAAAGAAAGCCCAAAGAAAGCCAAAAAAAGGGGAAAGAAATCCCAAAGAAAGGGGAAAGAAAGCCCAAAGAAAGGGGAAAGAAAGACCAAAGAAAGGGGAAAGAAAGCCCAAAGAAAGGGGAAAGAAAGCCCAAAGAAAGCCCAAAGAAAGCCCAAAGAAAGGGGAAAGAAAGCCCAAAGAAAGCCCAAAGAAAGGGGAAAGAAAGGGGAAGATAGCCCAAAGAAAGCCCAAAGAAAGCCCAAAGAAAGGGGAAAGAAAGCCCAAAGAAAGTCCAAAGAAAGGGGAAAGAAAGCCCAAGGAAAGCCCAAAGAAAGGGGAAAGAAAGCCCAAAGAAAGCCCAAAGAAAGCCTAAAGAAAGGGGAAAGAAAGCCAAAAGAAGCCAAAGAAGGGGAAAGAAAGCCCAAACAAAGCCAAAGAAAGCCCAGAGAAAGCCATAGAAGGCCCAAAGAAAGCCCAAAGAAAGGCCAAAGAAAGCCCAAAGAAAGGGGAAAGAAAGCCAAAGAAAGGGGAAAGAAAGCCCAAAGAAATCCCAAAGAAATCCCAAAGAAAGCCCAAAGAAAGCCCAAGGAAAGGGGAAAGAAAGCCCAAAGAAAGCCCCAAAGAAAGGGGAAAGAAAGCCCAAAAAAGGGAAACAAAGGAGAAAGAAAGCCCAAAGAAAGGGGAAAGAAAGCCCAAAGAAAGGGGAAAGAAAGCCCAAAGAAAGGGGAAAGAAAGCCCAAAGAAAGCCCAAAGAAAGGGGAAAGAAAGCCCAAAGAAAGGGGAAAGAAAGCCAAAGAAAGAGAAAGAAAGCCCAAAGAAAGCCCAAAGAAAGGGGGAAAGTAAGCCCTAAGAAAGGGCAAAGAAAGCCCAAAGAAAGGGCAAAGAAAGCCAAAGAAAGGGCAAAAGAAAGCCCAAAGAAAGGGGAAAGAAAGCCAAAGAAAGCCCAAAGAAAGCCCAAAGAAAGGGGAAAGAAACCCCAAAGAAAGCCCAAAGAAGCCCAAAGAAATCCCAAAGAAATCCCAAAGAAAGCCCAAAGAAAGCCCAAGAAAGCCCAAAGGAAGCCCAAAGAAAGCCCAAAGAAATCCCAAAGAAATCCCAAAGAAAGCCCAAAGAAAGCCAAAGGAAGCCAAAGGAAGCTCAAGGAAAGCCCAAAGAAAGCCCAAGAAAGCCCAAAGAAAGGGGAAAGAAAGCCCAAAGGAAGCCCAAAGAAAGCCAAAGAAAGCCCAAGACAGCCCAAAGAAAGCCCAAAGAAAGCCCAAAGAAAGGGGAAAGAAAGGGGAAAGAAAGCCCAAAGAAAGGGGAAAGAAAGCCCAAAGAAAGGGGAAAGAAATTCCAAAGAAAGGGGAAAGAAAGCCAAAGAAAGGGGAAAGAAAGCCCAAAGAAAGGGGAAGGAAAGCCCAAAGAAAGACCAAAGAAAGCCCAAAGAAAGCAGAAAGAAAGGGAAAGAAAGCCAAAGAAAGGGGAAAGAAAGCCCAAAGAAAGGGGAAAGAAAGCCCAAAGAAAGGGGGAAAGAAAGCCCAAAGAATGACCAAAGAAAGACCAAAGAAAGGGGAAAGAAAGCCCAAACAAAGCCCAAAGAAAGGGGAAAGAAAGACCAAAGAAAGGGGAAAGAAAGGGGAAAGAAAGGCCAAGGAAAGGGGAAAGAAAGGGGGAAAGAAAGCCCAAAGAAAGGGGAATGAAAGGTGAAAGAAAGCCCAAAGAAAGGGGAAAGAAATCCCAAAGAAAGGGAAAGAAAGCGCAAAGAAAGTCCAAAGAAAAGGGAAAGAAAGCCCAAGAAAGCCCAAAGAATGCCCAAAGAAAGCCCAAAGAAAGCCCAAAGAAAGGGGAAAGAAAGCGCAAAGAAAGGGGAAAGAAAGCCCAAAGAAAGCCAAAGAAAGGGGAAAGAAGCCCAAAGAAAGCCCAAAGAAAGCCCAAAGAAAGCCCAGAGAAAGCCCATAGAAAGCCCAAAGAAAGCCCAAAGAAAGCCCAAAGAAAGGGGAAGGAAAGCCGAAAGAAAGCCCAAAGAAAGCCCAAAGAAAGCCCAAAGAAAGCCAAAAAAAGGGGAAAGAAAGCCCAAAGAAAGGGGAAAGAAAGCCCAAAGAAAGGGGAAAGAAAGCCCGAAGAAAGGGGAAAGAACGCCCAAAGAAAGGGGATAGAAAGCCCAAAGAAAGGGGAAAGAAAGCCAAAGAAAGGGGAAATAAAGCCCAAAGAAAGCCCAAAGAAAGCCCAAAGAAAGTCCAAAGAAATGGGAAAGAAAGCCCAAGAAAGCCCAAAGAAAGGGGAAAGAAAGGGAAGACAGCCCAAAGAAAGCCCAAAGAAAGGGGAAAGAAAGCCCAAAGAAAGTCCAAAGAAAGGGGAAAGAAAGCCCAAAGAAAGGGGAAAGAAAGCCCAAAGAAAGCCCAAAGAAAGCCTAAAGAAAGGGAAAAGAAAGCCAAAAGAAAGCCCAAAGAAAGGGGAAAGAAAGCCCAAAGAAAGCCCAAAGAAAGCCCAAAGAAAGGGAAAGAAAGCCCAAAGAATGCCCAAAGAAATGGGAAAGAAAGCCCAAAGAAACCCCAATGAAAGTCAAAAGAAAGTGGAAAGAAAGCCCAAAGAAAGGGGAAAGAAGCCCAAAGAAAGCCTTAAGTAAGTCCAAAGGAAGCTCAAAGAATGCCCAAAGAAAGCCCAAAGAAAGGGGAAAGAAGCCCAAAGAAAGCCCAAAGAAAGGGGAAAGAAAGCCCAAGACAGCCCAAAGAAAGCCCAAAGGGGAAAGAAAGCCCAAAGAATGCCCAAAGAAAGGGGAAAGAAAGCCCAAAGAAAGCCCAAAGAAAGCCAAAAGAAAGCCCAAAGAAAGGGGAAAGAAAGCCAAAGAAAGGGGAAAGAAAGCCCAAAGAAAGGGGAAAGAAAGCCCAAAGAAAGGGGAAAGAAAGCCCGAAGAAAGGGGAAAGAACGCCCAAAGAAAGGGGATAGAAAGCCCAAAGAAAGGGGAAAGAAAGCCCAAAGAAAGGGGAAATAAAGCCCAAAGAAAGCCCAAAGAAAGCCCAAAGAAAGTCCAAAGAAATGGGAAAGAAAGCCCAAAGAAAGCCCAAAGAAAGGGGAAAGAAAGGGGAAGATAGCCCAAAGAAAGCCCAAAGAAAGGGGAAAGAAAGCCCAAAGAAAGTCCAAAGAAAGGGGAAAGAAAGCCCAAAGAAAGGGGAAAGAAAGCCCAAAGAAAGCCCAAAGAAAGCCCAAAGAAAGTCCAAAGAAATGGGAAAGAAAGCCCAAAGAAAGCCCAAAGAAAGGGGAAAGAAAGGGGAAGATAGCCCAAAGAAAGCCCAAAGAAAGGGGAAAGAAAGCCCAAAGAAAGTCCAAAGAAAGGGGAAAGAAAGCCCAAAGAAAGGGGAAAGAAAGCCCAAAGAATGCCCAAAGAAAGGGGAAAGAAAGCCCAAAGAAACCCCAATGAAAGCCAAAAGAAAGGGGAAAAAAAGCCCAAAGAAAGGGGAAAGAAAGCCCAAAGAAAGCCGAAAGAAAGCCCAAAGAAAGCCTAAAGTAAATCCAAAGGAAGCTCAAAGAATGCCCAAAGAAAGCCCAAAGAAAGAGAAAAGAAAGCCCAAAGAAAGCCCAAAGAAAGGGAAAAGAAGCCCAAAGAAAGCCCAAAGAAAGCCCAAAGAAAGCCCAGAGAAAGCCCATAGAAAGCCCAAAGAAAGCCCAAAGAAAGCCCAAAGAAAACCCAAAGAAAGGGGAAGGAAAGCCGAAAGAAAGCCCAAAGAAAGCCCAAAGAAAGCCCAAAGAAAGCCAAAAAAAGGGGAAAGAAAGCCCAAATAAAGGGGAAAGAAAGCCCAAAGAAAGGGGAAAGAAAGACCAAAGAAAGGGGAAAGAAAGCCCAAAGAAAGGGGAAAGAAAGCCCAAAGAAAGGGGAAAGAAAGCCCAAAGAAAGCCCAAAGAAAGGGGAAAGAAAGCCCAAAGAAAGCCCAAAGAAAGGGGAAAGAAAGGGGAAGATAGCCCAAAGAAAGCCCAAAGAAAGCCCAAAGAAAGGAGAAAGAAAGCCCAAAGAAAGCCCAAAGAAAGTCCAAAGAAAGGGGAAAGAAAGCCAAAAGAAAGCCCAAAGAAAGGGGAAAGAAAGCCCAAAGAAAGCCCAAAGAAAGCCCAAAGAAAGCCCAAACAAAGCCCAAAGAAAGCCAAAAGAAAGGGGAAAGAAACCCCAAAGAAAGCCCAAAGAAAGCCCAAAGAAAGCCCAAAGAAAGGGGAAAGAAAGCCCAAAGAAAGGGGAAAGAAAGCCCAAAGAAAGCCGAAAGAAAGCCCAAAGAAAGCCCAAAGGAAGGGGAAAGAAAGCCCAAAGAAAGCCCAAAAAAAGCCCAAAGAAAGCTCAAAGAAAGCCCAAAGAAAGCCCAAAGAAAGCCCCAAGAAAGCACAAAGAAAGCCCAAACAAAGGGGAAAGAAAGCCCAAAGAAAGCCCAAGGAAAAGGGAAAGAAAGCCCAAAGAAAGCCCAAAGAAAGGAGAAATAAAGCCCAAAGAAAGCCCAAAGAAAGGGGAAAGAAAGCCCAAAGAAAGCCCAAAGAAAGGGGAAAGAAAGCCCAAAGAAAGGGGAAAGAAAGCCCAAAGAATGCCCAAAGAAAGAGGAAAGAAAGCCCAAAGAAAGGGGAAGGAAAGCCCAAAGAAAGGGGAAAGAAAGGCCAAAGAAAGGGGAAAGAAAGCCCAAAGAAAGCCCAAAGAAAGGGGAAAGAAGCAGAAAGAAAGCCCAAATAAAGCCCAAAGAAAGCCCAGAGAAAGCCCATAGAAGGCCCAAAGAAAGCCCAAAGAAAGGCCAAAGAAAGCCCAAAGAAAGGGGAAAGAAAGCCCAAAGAAAGGGGAAAGAAAGCCCAAAGAAATCCCAAAGAAATCCCAAAGAAAGCCCAAAGAAAGCCCAAGGAAAGGGGAAAAAAAGCCCAAAGAAAGCCCAAAGAAAGGGGAAAGAAAGCCCAAAAAAGGGAAAATAAAGGAGAAAGAAAGCCCAAAGAAAGCCCAAAGAAAGGGGAAAGAAAGCCCAAAGAAAGGGGAAAGAAAGCCCAAAGAAAGCCCAAAGAAAGGGGAAAGAAAGCCCAAAGAAAGGGGAAAGAAAGCCCAAAGAAAGGGGAAAGAAAGCCCAAAGAAAGAGAAAGAAAGCCCAAAGAAATCCCAAAGAAAGGGGAAAGTAAGCCCTAAGAAAGGGCAAAGAAAGCCCAAAGAAAGCCCAAAGAAAGGGGAAAGAAAGCCCAAAGAAAGCCCAAAGAAAGCCCAAAGAAAGCCCAAAGAAAGCCCAAAGAAAGGGGAAAGAAAGCCCAAAGAAAGGGGAAAGAAAGCCCAAAGAAATCCCAAAGAAATCCCAAAGAAAGCCCAAAGAAAGCCCAAAGAAAGCCCAAAGGAAGCCCAAGGAAAGCCCAAAGAAAGCCCAAAGAAAGCCCAAAGAAAGGGGAAAGAAAGCCCAAAGGAAGCCCAAAGAAAGCCCAAGGAAAGCCCAAAGACAGCCCAAAGAAAGCCCAAAGAAAGCCCAAAGAAAGGGGAAAGAAAGGGGAAAGAAAGCCCAAAGAAAGGGGAAAGAAAGCCCAAAGAAAGGGGAAAGAAAGCCCAAAGAAAGCCCAAAGAAAGGGGAAAGAAAGCCCAAAGAAAGGGGAAAGAAAGCCCAAAGAAAGGGGAAAGAAAGCCCAAAGAAAGAGAAAGAAAGCCCAAAGAAATCCCAAAGAAAGGGGAAAGTAAGCCCTAAGAAAGGGCAAAGAAAGCCCAAAGAAAGCCCAAAGAAAGGGGAAAGAAAGCCCAAAGAAAGCCCAAAGAAAGCCCAAAGAAAGCCCAAAGAAAGCCCAAAGAAAGCCCAAAGAAAGGGGAAAGAAAGCCCAAAGAAAGCCCAAAGAAAGCCCCAAGAAAGGGGAAAGAAAGCCCAAAGAAAGGGGAAAGAAAGACCAAAGAAAGCCCAAAGAAAGCCCAAAGGAAGCCCAAGGAAAGCCCAAAGAAAGCCCAAAGAAAGCCCAAAGAAAGGGGAAAGAAAGCCCAAGGAAATCCCAAAGAAAGCCCAAAGAAAGCCCAAAGACAGCCCAAAGAAATCCCAAAGAAAGCCCAAAGAAATGTGAAAGAAAGGGGAAAGAAAGCCCAAAGAAAGGGGAAAGAAAGCCCAAGGAAAGGGGAAAGAAAGCCCAAAGAAAGCCCAAAGAAAGGGGAAAGAAAGGGGAAGATAGCCCAAAGAAAGCCCAAAGAAAGGGGAAAGAAAGCGCAAAGAAAGTCCAAAGAAAGGGGAAAGAAAGCCCAAAGAAAGGGAAAAGAAAGCCCAAAGAAAGCCCAAAGAAAGCCCAAAGAAAGGGGAAAGAAAGCCCAAAGAATGCCCAAAGAAAGGGGAAAGAAAGCCCAAAGAAAGCCCAATGAAAGCCAAAAGAAAGGGGAAAGAAAGCCCAAAGAAAGGGGAAAGAAAGCCCAAAGAAAGGGGAAAGAAAGCCCAAAGAAAGCCGAAAGAAAGCCCAAAGAAAGCGTAAAGTAAGTCCAAAGGATGCTCAAAGAAAGCCCAAAGAAAGCCCAAAGAAAGGGGAAAGAAAGCTCAAAGAAAGCCCAAAGAAAGGGGAAAGAAAGCCCAAAGACAGCCCAAAGAAAGCCCAAAAAATGGGAAAGAAAGCCAAAAGAAAGCCCAAAGAAAGGGGAAAGAAAGCCCAAAGAAAGCCCAAAGAAAGCCCAAAGAAAGCCCAAACAAAGCCCAAAGAAAGCCAAAAGAAAGGGGAAAGAAACCCCAAAGAAAGCCCAAAGAAAGCCCAAAGAAAGGGGAAAGAAAGCCCAAAGATAGGGGAAAGAAAGCCCAAAGAAAGCCGAAAGAAAGCCCAAAGAAAGCCCAAAGGAAGGGGAAAGAAAGCCCAAAGAAAGCCCCAAAAAAGCCCAAAGAAAGCTCAAAGAAAGCCCAAAGAAAGCCCAAAGAAAGCCCCAAGAAAGCTCAAAGAAAGCCCAAACAAAGGGGAAAGAAAGCCCAAAGAAAGCCCAAGGAAAAGGGAAAGAAAGCCCAAAGAAAGCCCAAAGAAAGGAGAAATAAAGCCCAAAGAAAGCCCAAAGAAAGGGGAAAGAAAGCCCAAAGAAAGCCCAAAGAAAGGGGAAAGAAAGCCCAAAGAAAGGGGAAAGAAAGCCCAAAGAATGCCCAAAGAAAGAGGAAAGAAAGCCCAAAGAAAGGGGAAGGAAAGCCCAAAGAAAGGGGAAAGAAAGGCCAAAGAAAGGGGAAAGAAAGCCCAAAGAAAGCCCAAAGAAAGGGGAAAGAAGCAGAAAGAAAGCCCAAATAAAGCCCAAAGAAAGCCCAGAGAAAGCCCATAGAAGGCCCAAAGAAAGCCCAAAGAAAGGCCAAAGTAAGCCCAAAGAAAGGGGAAAGAAAGCCCAAAGAAAGGTGAAAGAAAGCCCAAAGAAATCCCAAAGAAATCCCAAAGAAAGCCCAAAGAAAGCCCAAGGAAAGGGGAAAAAAAGCCCAAAGAAAGCCCAAAGAAAGGGGAAAGAAAGCCCAAAAAAGGGAAAATAAAGGAGAAAGAAAGCCCAAAGAAAGCCCAAAGAAAGGGGAAAGAAAGCCCAAAGAAAGGGGAAAGAAAGCCCAAAGAAAGCCCAAAGAAAGGGGAAAGAAAGCCCAAAGAAAGGGGAAAGAAAGCCCAAAGAAAGGGGAAAGAAAGCCCAAAGAAAGAGAAAGAAAGCCCAAAGAAATCCCAAAGAAAGGGGAAAGTAAGCCCTAAGAAAGGGCAAAGAAAGCCCAAAGAAAGCCCAAAGAAAGGGGAAAGAAAGCCCAAAGAAAGCCCAAAGAAAGGGGAAAGAAAGCCCAAAGAAAGCCCAAAGAAAGCCCCAAGAAAGGGGAAAGAAAGCCCAAAGAAAGGGGAAAGAAAGACCAAAGAAAGCCCAAAGAAAGCCCAAAGGAAGCCCAAGGAAAGCCCAAAGAAAGCCCAAAGAAAGCCCAAAGAAAGGGGAAAGAAAGCCCAAGGAAATCCCAAAGAAAGCCCAAAGAAAGCCCAAAGACAGCCCAAAGAAATCCCAAAGAAAGCCCAAAGAAATGTGAAAGAAAGGGGAAAGAAAGCCCAAAGAAAGGGGAAAGAAAGCCCAAGGAAAGGGGAAAGAAAGCCCAAAGAAAGCCCAAAGAAAGGGGAAAGAAAGGGGAAGATAGCCCAAAGAAAGCCCAAAGAAAGGGGAAAGAAAGCCCAAAGAAAGTCCAAAGAAAGGGGAAAGAAAGCCCAAAGAAAGGGAAAAGAAAGCCCAAAGAAAGCCCAAAGAAAGCCCAAAGAAAGGGGAAAGAAAGCCCAAAGAATGCCCAAAGAAAGGGGAAAGAAAGCCCAAAGAAAGCCCAATGAAAGCCAAAAGAAAGGGGAAAGAAAGCCCAAAGAAAGGGGAAAGAAAGCCCAAAGAAAGGGGAAAGAAAGCCCAAAGAAAGCCGAAAGAAAGCCCAAAGAAAGCGTAAAGTAAGTCCAAAGGATGCTCAAAGAAAGCCCAAAGAAAGCCCAAAGAAAGGGGAAAGAAAGCTCAAAGAAAGCCCAAAGAAAGGGGAAAGAAAGCCCAAAGACAGCCCAAAGAAAGCCCAAAAAATGGGAAAGAAAGCCAAAAGAAAGCCCAAAGAAAGGGGAAAGAAAGCCCAAAGAAAGCCCAAAGAAAGCCCAAAGAAAGCCCAAACAAAGCCCAAAGAAAGCCAAAAGAAAGGGGAAAGAAACCCCAAAGAAAGCCCAAAGAAAGCCCAAAGAAAGGGGAAAGAAAGCCCAAAGATAGGGGAAAGAAAGCCCAAAGAAAGCCGAAAGAAAGCCCAAAGAAAGCCCAAAGGAAGGGGAAAGAAAGCCCAAAGAAAGCCCAAAAAAAGCCCAAAGAAAGCTCAAAGAAAGCCCAAAGAAAGCCCAAAGAAAGCCCCAAGAAAGCTCAAAGAAAGCCCAAACAAAGGGGAAAGAAAGCCCAAAGAAAGCCCAAGGAAAAGGGAAAGAAAGCCCAAAGAAAGCCCAAAGAAAGGAGAAATAAAGCCCAAAGAAAGCCCAAAGAAAGGGGAAAGAAAGCCCAAAGAAAGCCCAAAGAAAGGGGAAAGAAAGCCCAAAGAAAGGGGAAAGAAAGCCCAAAGAATGCCCAAAGAAAGAGGAAAGAAAGCCCAAAGAAAGGGGAAGGAAAGCCCAAAGAAAGGGGAAAGAAAGGCCAAAGAAAGGGGAAAGAAAGCCCAAAGAAAGCCCAAAGAAAGGGGAAAGAAGCAGAAAGAAAGCCCAAATAAAGCCCAAAGAAAGCCCAGAGAAAGCCCATAGAAGGCCCAAAGAAAGCCCAAAGAAAGGCCAAAGTAAGCCCAAAGAAAGGGGAAAGAAAGCCCAAAGAAAGGTGAAAGAAAGCCCAAAGAAATCCCAAAGAAATCCCAAAGAAAGCCCAAAGAAAGCCCAAGGAAAGGGGAAAAAAAGCCCAAAGAAAGCCCAAGAAAGGGGAAAGAAAGCCCAAAAAAGGGAAAATAAAGGAGAAAGAAAGCCCAAAGAAAGCCCAAAGAAAGGGGAAAGAAAGCCCAAAGAAAGGGGAAAGAAAGCCCAAAGAAAGCCCAAAGAAAGGGGAAAGAAAGCCCAAAGAAAGGGGAAAGAAAGCCCAAAGAAAGGGGAAAGAAAGCCCAAAGAAAGAGAAAGAAAGCCCAAAGAAATCCCAAAGAAAGGGGAAAGTAAGCCCTAAGAAAGGGCAAAGAAAGCCCAAAGAAAGCCCAAAGAAAGGGGAAAGAAAGCCCAAAGAAAGCCCAAAGAAAGCCCAAAGAAAGCCCAAAGAAAGCCCAAAGAAAGCCCAAAGAAAGGGGAAAGAAAGCCCAAAGAAAGGGGAAAGAAAGCCCAAAGAAATCCCAAAGAAATCCCAAAGAAAGCCCAAAGAAAGCCCAAAGAAAGCCCAAAGGAAGCCCAAGGAAAGCCCAAAGAAAGCCCAAAGAAAGCCCAAAGAAAGGGGAAAGAAAGCCCAAAGAAAGCCCAAAGAAAGGGGAAAGAAAGCCCAAAGAAAGGGGAAAGAAAGCCCAAAGAAAGGGGAAAGAAAGCCCAAAGAAAGAGAAAGAAAGCCCAAAGAAATCCCAAAGAAAGGGGAAAGTAAGCCCTAAGAAAGGGCAAAGAAAGCCCAAAGAAAGCCCAAAAAAGGGAAAATAAAGGAGAAAGAAAGCCCAAAGAAAGCCCAAAGAAAGGGGAAAGAAAGCCCAAAGAAAGGGGAAAGAAAGCCCAAAGAAAGCCCAAAGAAAGGGGAAAGAAAGCCCAAAGAAAGGGGAAAGAAAGCCCAAAGAAAGGGGAAAGAAAGCCCAAAGAAAGAGAAAGAAAGCCCAAAGAAATCCCAAAGAAAGGGGAAAGTAAGCCCTAAGAAAGGGCAAAGAAAGCCCAAAGAAAGCCCAAAGAAAGGGGAAAGAAAGCCCAAAGAAAGCCCAAAGAAAGCCCAAAGAAAGCCCAAAGAAAGCCCAAAGAAAGCCCAAAGAAAGGGGAAAGAAAGCCCAAAGAAAGGGGAAAGAAAGCCCAAAGAAATCCCAAAGAAATCCCAAAGAAAGCCCAAAGAAAGCCCAAAGAAAGCCCAAAGGAAGCCCAAGGAAAGCCCAAAGAAAGCCCAAAGAAAGCCCAAAGAAAGGGGAAAGAAAGCCCAAAGGAAGCCCAAAGAAAGCCCAAGGAAAGCCCAAAGACAGCCCAAAGAAAGCCCAAAGAAAGCCCAAAGAAAGGGGAAAGAAAGGGGAAAGAAAGCCCAAAGAAAGGGGAAAGAAAGCCCAAAGAAAGGGGAAAGAAATCCCAAAGAAAGGGGAAAGAAAGCCAAAGAAAGGGGAAAGAAAGCCCAAAGAAAGGGGAAGGAAAGCCCAAAGAAAGGCCAAAGAAAGCCCAAAGAAAGCAGAAAGAAAGGGAAAGAAAGCCCAAAGAAAGGGGAAAGAAAGCCCAAAGAAAGGGGAAAGAAAGCCCAAAGAAAGGGGAAAGAAAGCCCAAAGAAAACCCAAAGAAAGGGGAAGGAAAGCCCAAAGAAAGCCCAAAGAAAGCCCAAAGAAAAGCCCAAAGAAAGCCCAAAGAAAGGACAAAGAAAGCCAAAAGAAAGGGGAAAGAAAGCCCAAAGAAAGCCCAAAGAAAGCCCCAAGAAAGGGGAAAGAAAGCCCAAAGAAAGGGGAAAGAAAGCCCAAAGAAAGCCCAAAGAAAGCCCAAAGGAAGCCCAAGGAAAGCCCAAAGAAAGCCCAAAGAAAGCCCAAAGAAAGGGGAAAGAAAGCCCAAGGAAATCCCAAAGAAAGCCCAAAGAAAGCCCAAAGACAGCCCAAAGAAAGGGGAAAGAAAGCCCAAAGGAAGCCCAAAGAAAGCCCAAAGAAATCCCAAAGAAATCCCAAAGAAAGCCCAAAGAAAGCCCAAAGGAAGCCCAAAGGAAGCTCAAGGAAAGCCCAAAGAAAGCCCAAAGAAAGCCCAAAGAAAGGGGAAAGAAAGCCCAAAGGAAGCCCAAAGAAAGCCCAAAGAAAGCCCAAAGACAGCCCAAAGAAAGCCCAAAGAAAGCCCAAAGACAGCCCAAAGAAAGCCCAAAGAAAGCCCAAAGAAAGGGGAAAGAAAGGGGAAAGAAAGCCCAAAGAAAGGGGAAAGAAAGCCCAAAGAAAGGGGAAAGAAATCCCAAAGAAAGGGGAAAGAAAGCCAAAGAAAGGGGAAAGAAAGCCCAAAGAAAGGGGAAGGAAAGCCCAAAGAAAGACCAAAGAAAGCCCAAAGAAAGCAGAAAGAAAGGGAAAGAAAGCCCAAAGAAAGGGGAAAGAAAGCCCAAAGAAAGGGGAAAGAAAGCCCAAAGAAAGGGGAAAGAAAGCCCAAAGAATGACCAAAGAAAGACCAAAGAAAGGGGAAAGAAAGCCCAAACAAAGCCCAAAGAAAGGGGAAAGAAAGACCAAAGAAAGGGGAAAGAAAGGGGAAAGAAAGGCCAAGGAAAGGGGAAAGAAAGGGGAAAGAAAGCCCAAAGAAAGGGGAATGAAAGGTGAAAGAAAGCCCAAAGAAAGGGGAAAGAAATCCCAAAGAAAGGGGAAAGAAAGCGCAAAGAAAGTCCAAAGAAAAGGGAAAGAAAGCCCAAAGAAAGCCCAAAGAATGCCCAAAGAAAGCCCAAAGAAAGCCCAAAGAAAGGGGAAAGAAAGCGCAAAGAAAGGGGAAAGAAAGCCCAAAGAAAGCCCAAAGAAAGGGGAAAGAAGCCCAAAGAAAGCCCAAAGAAAGCCCAAAGAAAGCCCAGAGAAAGCCCATAGAAAGCCCAAAGAAAGCCCAAAGAAAGCCCAAAGAAAGCCCAAAGAAAGGGGAAGGAAAGCCGAAAGAAAGCCCAAAGAAAGCCCAAAGAAAGCCAAAAAAAGGGGAAAGAAAGCCCAAAGAAAGGGGAAAGAAAGCCCAAAGAAAGGGGAAAGAAAGCCCGAAGAAAGGGGAAAGAACGCCCAAAGAAAGGGGATAGAAAGCCCAAAGAAAGGGGAAAGAAAGCCCAAAGAAAGGGGAAATAAAGCCCAAAGAAAGCCCAAAGAAAGCCCAAAGAAAGTCCAAAGAAATGGGAAAGAAAGCCCAAAGAAAGCCCAAAGAAAGGGGAAAGAAAGGGGAAGACAGCCCAAAGAAAGCCCAAAGAAAGGGGAAAGAAAGCCCAAAGAAAGTCCAAAGAAAGGGGAAAGAAAGCCCAAAGAAAGGGGAAAGAAAGCCCAAAGAAAGCCCAAAGAAAGCCTAAAGAAAGGGAAAAGAAAGCCAAAAGAAAGCCCAAAGAAAGGGGAAAGAAAGCCCAAAGAAAGCCCAAAGAAAGCCCAAAGAAAGGGGAAAGAAAGCCCAAAGAATGCCCAAAGAAATGGGAAAGAAAGCCCAAAGAAACCCCAATGAAAGTCAAAAGAAAGTGGAAAGAAAGCCCAAAGAAAGGGGAAAGAAAGCCCAAAGAAAGCCTAAAGTAAGTCCAAAGGAAGCTCAAAGAATGCCCAAAGAAAGCCCAAAGAAAGGGGAAAGAAAGCCCAAAGAAAGCCCAAAGAAAGGGGAAAGAAAGCCCAAAGACAGCCCAAAGAAAGCCCAAAGGGGAAAGAAAGCCCAAAGAATGCCCAAAGAAAGGGGAAAGAAAGCCCAAAGAAAGCCCAAAGAAAGCCAAAAGAAAGCCCAAAGAAAGGGGAAAGAAAGCCCAAAGAAAGGGGAAAGAAAGCCCAAAGAAAGGGGAAAGAAAGCCCAAAGAAAGGGGAAAGAAAGCCCGAAGAAAGGGGAAAGAACGCCCAAAGAAAGGGGATAGAAAGCCCAAAGAAAGGGGAAAGAAAGCCCAAAGAAAGGGGAAATAAAGCCCAAAGAAAGCCCAAAGAAAGCCCAAAGAAAGTCCAAAGAAATGGGAAAGAAAGCCCAAAGAAAGCCCAAAGAAAGGGGAAAGAAAGGGGAAGATAGCCCAAAGAAAGCCCAAAGAAAGGGGGAAAGAAAGCCAAAGAAAGTCCAAAGAAAGGGGAAAGAAAGCCCAAAGAAAGGGGAAAGAAAGCCCAAAGAAAGCCCAAAGAAAGCCCAAAGAAAGTCCAAAGAAATGGGAAAGAAAGCCCAAAGAAAGCCCAAAGAAAGGGGAAAGAAAGGGGAAGATAGCCCAAAGAAAGCCCAAAGAAAGGGGAAAGAAAGCCCAAAGAAAGTCCAAAGAAAGGGGAAAGAAAGCCCAAAGAAAGGGGAAAGAAAGCCCAAAGAATGCCCAAAGAAAGGGGAAAGAAAGCCCAAAGAAACCCCAATGAAAGCCAAAAGAAAGGGGAAAGAAAGCCCAAAGAAGGGGAAAGAAAGCCCAAAGAAAGCCGAAAGAAAGCCCAAAGAAAGCCTAAAGTAAATCCAAAGGAAGCTCAAAGAATGCCCAAAGAAAGCCCAAAGAAAGAGGAAAGAAAGCCCAAGAAAGCCCAAAGAAAGGGAAAAGAAGCCCAAAGAAAGCCCAAAGAAAGCCCAAAGAAAGCCCAGAGAAAGCCCATAGAAAGCCCAAAGAAAGCCCAAAGAAAACCCAAAGAAAGGGGAAGGAAAGCCGAAAGAAAGCCCAAAGAAAGCCCAAAGAAAGCCCAAAGAAAGCCAAAAAAAGGGGAAAGAAAGCCCAAAGAAAGGGGAAAGAAAGCCCAAAGAAAGGGGAAAGAAAGACCAAAGAAAGGGGAAAGAAAGCCCAAAGAAAGGGAAAGAAAGCCCAAAGAAAGGGGAAAGAAAGCCCAAAGAAAGCCCAAAGAAAGGGGAAAGAAAGCCCAAAGAAAGCCCAAAGAAAGGGGAAAGAAAGGGGAAGATAGCCCAAAGAAAGCCAAAGAAAGCCCAAAGAAGGAGAAAGAAAGCCCAAAGAAAGCCAAAGAAAGTCCAAAGAAAGGGGAAAGAAGCCAAAAGAAAGCCCAAAGAAAGGGGAAAGAAAGCCCAAAGAAAGCCCAAAGAAAGCCCAAAGAAAGCCCAAACAAAGCCCAAAGAAAGCCAAAAGAAAGGGGAAAGAAACCCCAAAGAAAGCCCAAAGAAAGCCCAAAGAAAGCCCAAAGAAAGGGGAAAGAAAGCCCAAAGAAAGGGGAAAGAAAGCCCAAAGAAAGCCGAAAGAAAGCCCAAAGAAAGCCCAAAGGAAGGGGAAAGAAAGCCCAAAGAAAGCCCAAAGAAAGCCCAAAGAAAGGAGAAAGAAAGCCCAAAGAAAGGGGAAAGAAAGCCCAAAGAAAGCCCAAAGAAAGCCCTAAGAAAGGGAAAGAAACCCCAAAGAAAGCCCAAGGAAAAGGGAAAGAAAGCCCAAAGAAAGCCCAAAGAAAGGAGAAATAAAGCCCAAAGAAAGCCCAAAGAAAGGGAAAGAAAGCCCAAAGAAAGCCCAAAGAAAGGGGAAAGAAAGCCCAAAGAAAGGGGAAAGAAAGCCCAAAGAATGCCCAAAGAAAGAGGAAAGAAAGCCCAAAGAAAGGGGAGGAAAGCCCAAAGAAAGGGGAAAGAAAGGCCAAAGAAAGGGGAAAGAAAGCCCAAAGAAAGCCCAAAGAAAGGGGAAAGAAGCAGAAAGAAAGCCAAATAAAGCCCAAAGAAAGCCCAGAGAAAGCCCATAGAAGGCCCAAAGAAAGCCCAAAGAAAGGCCAAAGAAAGCCCAAAGAAAGGGGAAAGAAAGCCCAAAGAAAGGGGAAAGAAAGCCCAAAGAAATCCAAAGAAATCCCAAAGAAAGCCCAAGAAAGCCCAAGGAAAGGGGAAAAAAAGCCCAAAGAAAGCCCAAAGAAAGGGGAAAGAAAGCCCAAAAAAGGGAAAATAAAGGAGAAAGAAAGCCCAAAGAAAGCCCAAAGAAAGGGGGAAAGAAAGCCCAAAGAAAGGGGAAAGAAAGCCCAAAGAAAGCCCAAAGAAAGGGGAAAGAAAGCCAAAGAAAGGGGAAAGAAAGCCCAAAGAAAGGGGAAAGAAAGCCCAAAGAAAGAGAAAGAAAGCCCAAAGAAATCCCAAAGAAAGGGGAAAGTAAGCCCTAAGAAAGGGCAAAGAAAGCCCAAAGAAAGCCCAAAGAAAGGGGAAAGAAAGCCCAAAGAAAGCCCAAAGAAAGCCCAAAGAAAGCCCAAAGAAAGCCCAAAGAAAGGGGAAAGAAAGCCCAAAGAAAGGGGAAAGAAAGCCCAAAGAAATCCCAAAGAAATCCCAAAGAAAGCCCAAAGAAAGCCCAAAGAAAGCCCAAAGGAAGCCCAAGGAAAGCCCAAAGAAAGCCCAAAGAAAGCCCAAAGAAAGGGGAAAGAAAGCCCAAAGGAAGCCCAAAGAAAGCCCAAGGAAAGCCCAAAGACAGCCCAAAGAAAGCCCAAAGAAAGCCCAAAGAAAGTGGAAAGAAAGGGGAAAGAAAGCCCAAAGAAAGGGGAAAGAAAGCCCAAAGAAAGGGGAAAGAAATCCCAAAGAAAGGGGAAAGAAAGCCAAAGAAAGGGGAAAGAAAGCCCAAAGAAAGGGGAAGGAAAGCCCAAAGAAAGGCCAAAGAAAGCCCAAAGAAAGCAGAAAGAAAGGGAAAGAAAGCCCAATGAAAGGGGAAAGAAAGCCCAAAGAAAGGGGAAAGAAAGCCCAAAGAAAGGGGAAAGAAAGCCCAAAGAAAACCCAAAGAAAGGGGAAGGAAAGCCCAAAGAAAGCCCAAAGAAAGCCCAAAGAAAGCCCAAAGAAAGCCCAAAGAAAGGAGAAAGAAAGCCCAAAGAAAGGGGAAAGAAAGCCCAAAGAAAGCCCAAAGAAAGCCCCAAGAAAGGGAAAGAAAGCCCAAAGAAAGGGGAAAGAAAGCCAAAGAAAGCCCAAAGAAAGCCCAAAGGAAGCCCAAGGAAAGCCCAAAGAAAGCCCAAAGAAAGCCCAAAGAAAGGGGAAAGAAAGCCCAAGGAAATCCCAAAGAAAGCCCAAAGAAAGCCCAAAGACAGCCCAAAGAAATCCCAAAGAAAGCCCAAAGAAATGTGAAAGAAAGGGGAAAGAAAGCCCAAAGAAAGGGGAAAGAAAGCCCAAGGAAAGGGGAAAGAAAGCCCAAAGAAAGCCCAAAGAAAGGGGAAAGAAAGGGGAAGATAGCCCAAAGAAAGCCCAAAGAAAGGGGAAAGAAAGCCCAAAGAAAGTCCAAAGAAAGGGGAAAGAAAGCCCAAAGAAAGGGAAAAGAAAGCCCAAAGAAAGCCCAAAGAAAGCCCAAAGAAAGGGGAAAGAAAGCCAAAGAATGCCCAAAGAAAGGGGAAAGAAAGCCCAAAGAAAGCCCAATGAAAGCCAAAAGAAAGGGGAAAGAAAGCCCAAAGAAAGGGGAAAGAAAGCCCAAAGAAAGGGGAAAGAAAGCCCAAAGAAAGCCGAAAGAAAGCCCAAAGAAAGCGTAAAGTAAGTCCAAAGATGCTCAAAGAAAGCCCAAAGAAAGCCCAAAGAAAGGGGAAAGAAAGCTCAAAGAAAGCCCAAAGAAAGGGGAAAGAAAGCCCAAAGACAGCCCAAAGAAAGCCCATAAAAAATGGGAAAGAAAGCCAAAAGAAAGCCCAAAGAAAGGGGAAAGAAAGCCCAAAGAAAGCCCAAAGAAAGCCCAAAGAAAGCCCAAACAAAGCCCAAAGAAAGCCAAAAGAAAGGGGAAAGAAACCCCAAAGAAAGCCCAAAGAAGCCCAAAGAAAGGGGAAAGAAAGCCCAAAGATAGGGGAAAGAAAGCCCAAAGAAAAGCCGAAAGAAAGCCCAAAGAAAGCCCAAAGGAAGGGGAAAGAAAGCCCAAAGAAAGCCCAAAGAAAGCCAAAGAAAGGAGAAAGAAAGCCCAAAGAAAGGGGAAAGAAAGCCCAAAGAAAGCCCAAAGAAAGCCCTAAGAAAGGGGAAAGAAAGCCCAAAGAAAGCCCAAGGAAAAGGGAAAGAAAGCCCAAAGAAAGCCCAAAGAAAGGAGAAATAAAGCCCAAAGAAAGCCCAAAGAAAGGGGAAAGAAAGCCCAAAGAAAGCCCAAAGAAAGGGGAAAGAAAGCCCAAAGAAAGGGGAAAGAAAGCCCAAAGAATGCCCAAAGAAAGAGGAAAGAAAGCCCAAAGAAAGGGGAAGGAAAGCCCAAAGAAAGGGGAAAGAAAGGCCAAAGAAAGGGGAAAGAAAGCCCAAAGAAAGCCAAAGAAAGGGGAAAGAAGCAGAAAGAAAGCCCAAATAAAGCCCAAAGAAAGCCCAGAGAAAGCCCATAGAAGGCCCAAAGAAAGCCCAAAGAAAGGCCAAAGAAAGCCCAAAGAAAGGGGAAAGAAAGCCCAAAGAAAGGTGAAAGAAAGCCCAAAGAAATCCCAAAGAAATCCCAAAGAAAGCCCAAAGAAAGCCCAAGGAAAGGGGAAAAAAAGCCCAAAGAAAGCCCAAAGAAAGGGGAAAGAAAGCCCAAAAAAGGGAAAATAAAGGAGAAAGAAAGCCCAAAGAAAGCCCAAAGAAAGGGGAAAGAAAGCCCAAAGAAAGGGGAAAGAAAGCCCAAAGAAAGCCCAAAGAAAGGGGAAAGAAAGCCCAAAGAAAGGGGAAAGAAAGCACAAAGAAAGGGGAAAGAAAGCCCAAAGAAAGAGAAGAAAGCCCAAAGAAATCCCAAAGAAAGGGGAAAGTAAGCCCTAAGAAAGGGCAAAGAAGCCCAAAGAAAGCCCAAAAAGGGAAAATAAAGGAGAAAGAAAGCCCAAAGAAAGCCCAAGAAAGGGGAAAGAAAGCCCAAAGAAAGGGGAAAGAAAGCCCAAAGAAAGCCCAAAGAAAGGGGAAAGAAAGCCCAAAGAAAGGGGAAAGAAAGCCCAAAGAAAGGGGAAAGAAAGCCCAAAGAAAGAGAAAGAAAGCCCAAAGAAATCCCAAAGATAGGGGAAAGTAAGCCCTAAGAAAGGGCAAAGAAAGCCCAAAGAAAGCCCAAAGAAAGGGGAAAGAAAGCCCAAGAAAGCCCAAAGAAAGCCCAAAGAAAGCCCAAAGAAAGCCCAAAGAAAGCCCAAGAAAGGGGAAAGAAAGCCAAAGAAAGGGGAAAGAAAGCCCAAAGAAATCCCAAAGAAATCCCAAAGAAAGCCCAAAGAAAGCCAAAGAAAGCCCAAAGGAAGCCCAAGGAAAGCCCAAAGAAAGCCCAAAGAAAGCCCAAAGAAAGGGGAAAGAAAGCCCAAAGGAAGCCCAAAGAAAGCCCAAGGAAAGCCCAAAGACAGCCCAAAGAAAGCCCAAAGAAAGCCCAAAGAAAGGGGGAAAGAAAGGGGAAAGAAAGCCCAAAGAAAGGGGAAAGAAAGCCCAAAGAAAGGGGAAAGAAATCCCAAAGAAAGGGGAAAGAAAGCCAAAGAAAGGGAAAGAAAGCCCAAAGAAAGGGGAAGGAAAGCCCAAAGAAAGGCCAAAGAAAGCCCAAAGAAAGCAGAAAGAAAGGGAAAGAAAGCCCAAAGAAAGGGGAAAGAAAGCCCAAAGAAAGGGGAAAGAAAGCCCAAAGAAAGGGGAAAGAAAGCCCAAAGAAAACCCAAAGAAAGGGGAAGGAAAGCCCAAAGAAAGCCCAAAGAAAGCCCAAAGAAAGCCCAAAGAAAGCCCAAAGAAAGGACAAAGAAAGCCAAAAGAAAGGGGAAAGAAAGCCCAAAGAAAGCCCAAAGAAAGCCCCAAGAAAGGGGAAAGAAAGCCCAAAGAAAGGGGAAAGAAAGCCCAAAGAAAGCCCAAAGAAAGCCCAAAGGAAGCCCAAGGAAAGCCCAAAGAAAGCCCAAAGAAAGCCCAAAGAAAGGGGAAAGAAAGCCCAAGGAAATCCCAAAGAAAGCCCAAAGAAAGCCCAAAGACAGCCCAAAGAAAGGGGAAAGAAAGCCCAAAGAAAGGTGAAAGAAAGGGGAAAGAAAGCCCAAAGAAAGGGGAAAGAAAGCCCAAGGAAAGGGGAAAGAAAGCCCAAAGAAAGCCCAAAGAAAGGGGAAAGAAAGGGGAAGATAGCCCAAAGAAAGCCCAAAGAAAGGGGAAAGAAAGCCCAAAGAAAGTCCAAAGAAAGGGGAAAGAAAGCCCAAAGAAAGGGAAAAGAAAGCCCAAAGAAAGCCCAAAGAAAGCCCAAAGAAAGGGGAAAGAAAGCCCAAAGAATGCCCAAAGAAAGGGGAAAGAAAGCCCAAAGAAAGCCCAATGAAAGCCAAAAGAAAGGGGAAAGAAAGCCCAAAGAAAGGGGAAAGAAAGCCCAAAGAAAGGGGAAAGAAAGCCCAAAGAAAGGGGAAAGAAAGCCCAAAGAAAG
Organism: Columba livia; assembly: GCF_036013475.1. NCBI lineage: Eukaryota > Metazoa > Chordata > Aves > Columbiformes > Columbidae > Columba > Columba livia. The sequence goes on along the minus strand of NW_027043648.1, from coordinate 23,748 downwards.
CCGAAAGAAAGCCCAAAGAAAGCGTAAAGTAAGTCCAAAGGATGCTCAAAGAAAGCCCAAAGAAAGCCCAAAGAAAGGGGAAAGAAAGCTCAAAGAAAGCCCAAAGAAAGGGGAAAGAAAGCCCAAAGACAGCCCAAAGAAAGCCCAAAAAATGGGAAAGAAAGCCCAAAGAATGCCCAAAGAAAGGGGAAAGAAAGCCCAAAGAAAGCCCAAAGAAAGCCCAAAGAAAGCTCAAAGAAAGCCCAAAGAAAGGGGAAAGAAAGCCCAAAGAAAGGGGAAAGAAAGCCCAAAGAAAGCCCAAAGAAAGGGGAAAGAAGCCCAAACAAAGCCAAAGAAAGCCCAAAGAAAGCTCAGAGAAAGCCCATAGAAAGCCCAAAGAAAGCCCAAAGAAAGCCCAAAGAAAGCCCAAAGAAAGGGGAAGAAAAGCCCAAAGAAAGCCCAAAGAAAGAGGAAAGAAAGCCCAAAGAAAGGGGAAAGAAAGACCAAAGAAAGGGGAAAGAAAGCCCAAAGAAAGGGGAAAGAAAGCCCAAAGAAAGGGGAAAGAAAGCCCAAAGAAAGCCCAAAGAAAGCCCAAAGAAAGCCCAAAGAAAGGGGAAAAAAAGCCCAAAGAAAGCCCAAAGAAAGGAGAAAGAAGCCCAAAGAAAGCCCAAAGAAAGCCCAAAGAAAGCCCAGAGAAAGCCCATAGAAAGCCCAAAAAAAGCCCAAAGAAAGCCCAAAGAAAGCCCAAAGAAAGGGGAAGGAAAGCCCAAAGAAAGCCCAAAGAAACCCCAAAGAAAGCCCAAAGAAAGCCCAAAGAAAGGAGAAAGAAAGCCCAAAGAAAGGGGAAAGAAAGCCCAAAGAAAGCCCAAAGAAAGCCCTAAGAAAGGGGAAAGAAAGCCCAAAGAAAGGGGAAAGAAAGCCCAAAGAAAGCCCAAAGGAAGCCCAAGGAAAGCCCAAAGAAAGCCCAAAGAAAGCCCAAAGAAAGGGGAAAGAAAGCCCAAAGAAAGCCGAAAGAAAGCCCAAAGAAAGCGTAAAGTAAGTCCAAAGGATGCTCAAAGAAAGCCCAAAGAAAGCCCAAAGAAAGGGGAAAGAAAGCCCAAAGACAGCCCAAAGAAAGCCCAAAGAAATGGGAAAGAAAGCCCAAAGACAGCCCAAAGAAAGCCCAAAGAAATGGGAAAGAAAGCCCAAAGAATGCCCAAAGAAAGGGGAAAGAAAGCCCAAAGAAAGCCCAAAGAAAGCCCAAAGAAAGCTCAAAGAAAGCCCAAAGAAAGGGGAAAGAAAGCCCAAAGAAAGGGGAAAGAAAGCCCAAAGAAAGCCCAAAGAAAGGGGAAAGAAGCCCAAACAAAGCCCAAAGAAAGCCCAAAGAAAGCTCAGAGAAAGCCCATAGAAAGCCCAAAGAAAGCCCAAAGAAAGCCCAAAGAAAGGGGAAGAAAACCCCAAAGAAAGCCCAAAGAAAGGGGAAAGAATCCCAAGAAAGCCCAAAGAAAGCCCAGAGAAAGCCCATAGAAAGCCCAAAGAAAGCCCAAAGAAAGCCCAAAGAAAGCCAAAGAAAGCCAAAGAAAGGGGAAAGAAAGCCCAAAGAAATCCGAAAGAAAGCCCAAAGAAAGCCCAAAGAAAGCCCAAAGAAAGGGGAAAGAAAGCCCAAAGAAAGGGGAAAGAAAGCCTAAAGAAAGCCCAAAGAAAGCCCAAAGAAAGGGGAAAGAAAGCCCAAAGAAAGTCCAAAGAAAGGGGAAAGAAAGCCCAAAGAAAGCCCAAAGAAAGGGGAAAGAAAGCCCAAAGAAAGCCCAAAGAAAGCCTAAAGAAAGGGGAAAGAAAGCCAAAAGAAAGCCCAAAGAAAGGGGAAAGAAAGCCCAAAGAAAGGGGAAAGAAACCCCAAAGAAAGCCAAAGAAAGCCCAAAGAAAGCCCAAAGAAAGGGGAAAGAAAGCCCAAAGAAAGGGGAAAGAAAGCCCAAAGAAAGCCGAAAGAAAGCCCAAAGAAAGCCCAAAGGAAGGGGAAAGAAAGCCCCAAGAAAGCCCAAAAAAAGCCCAAAGAAACCCCAAAGAAAGCCCAAAGAATGCCCAAAGAAAGGGGAAAGAAAGCCCAAAGAAAGCCCAAAGAAAGGGGAAAGAAAGGGGAAGATAGCCCAAAGAAAGCCCAAAGAAAGCCCAAAGAAAGGGGAAAGAAAGCCCAAAGAAAGGGGAAAAAAAGCCCAAAGAAAGCCCAAAGAAAGGGGAAAGAAGCCCAAATAAAGCCCAAAGAAAGACCAAAGAAAGCCCAGAGAAAGCCCAAAGAAAGCCCGAAGAAAGCCCAGAGAAAGCCCATAGAAAGCCCAAAGAAAGCCAAAGAAAGCCCAAAGAAAGCCCAAACAAAGGGGAAGGAAAGCCCAAAGAAAGGGGAAAGAAGCCCAAAGAAAGCCCAAAGAAAGCCCAAAGAAAGCCCAGAGAAAGCCCATAGAAAGCCCAAAAAAAGCCCAAAGAAAGCCCAAAGAAAGCCCAAAGAAAGGGGAAGGAAAGCCCAAAGAAAGCCCAAAGAAAGCCCAAAGAAAGCCCAAAGAAAGCCCAAAGAAAGGAGAAAGAAAGCCAAAGAAAGGGGAAAGAAAGCCCAAAGAAAGCCCAAAGAAAGCCCTAAGAAAGGGGAAAGAAAGCCCAAAGAAAGCCCAAAGAAAGCCCAAAGAAAGCTCAAAGAAAGCCCAAAGAAAGGGGGAAAGAAAGCCCAAAGAAAGGGAAAGAAAGCCCAAAGAAAGCCAAAGAAAGGGGAAAGAAGCCCAAACAAAGCCCAAAGAAAGCCCAAAGAAAGCTCAGAGAAAGCCCATAGAAAGCCCAAAGAAAACCCAAAGAAAGCCCAAAGAAAGCCCAAAGAAAGGGGAAGAAAAGCCCAAAGAAAGCCCAAAGAAAGAGGAAAGAAAGCCCAAAGAAAGGGGAAAGAAAGCCCAAAGAAAGGGAAAGAAAGCCCAAAGAAAGGGGAAAGAAAGCCCAAAGAAAGGGGAAAGAAGCCCAAAGAAAGCCCAAAGAAAGCCAAAGAAAGCCCAAAGAAAGGGGAAAAAAAGCCCAAAGAAAGCCCAAAGAAAGGAGAAAGAAGCCCAAAGAAAGCCCAAAGAAAGCCCAAAGAAAGCCCAGAGAAAGCCCATAGAAAGCCCAAAAAAAGCCCAAAGAAAGCCCAAAGAAAGCCCAAAGAAAGGGGAAGGAAAGCCCAAAGAAAGCCCAAAGAAAGCCCAAAGAAAGCCCAAAGAAAGCCCAAAGAAAGGAGAAAGAAAGCCCAAAGAAAGGGGAAAGAAAGCCCAAAGAAAGCCCAAAGAAAGCCCTAAGAAAGGGGAAAGAAAGCCCAAAGAAAGGGGAAAGAAAGCCCAAAGAAAGCCCAAAGAAAGCCAAAGGAAGCCCAAGGAAAGCCCAAAGAAAGCCCAAAGAAAGCCAAAGAAAGGGGAAGAAAGCCAAAGAAAGCCGAAAGAAAGCCCAAAGAAAGCGTAAAGTAAGTCCAAAGGATGCTCAAAGAAAGCCCAAAGAAAGCCCAAAGAAAGGGGAAAGAAAGCCCAAAGACAGCCCAAGAAAGCCCAAAGAAATGGGAAAGAAAGCCCAAAGACAGCCCAAAGAAAGCCAAAGAAATGGGAAAGAAAGCCCAAAGAATGCCCAAAGAAAGGGGAAAGAAAGCCCAAAGAAAGCCCAAAGAAAGCCCAAAGAAAGCTCAAAGAAAGCCCAAAGAAAGGGGAAAGAAAGCCCAAAGAAAGGGGAAAGAAAGCCCAAAGAAAGCCCAAAGAAAGGGGAAAGAAGCCCAAACAAAGCCCAAAGAAAGCCCAAAGAAAGCTCAGAGAAAGCCCATAGAAAGCCCAAAGAAAGCCCAAAGAAAGCCCAAAGAAAGGGGAAGAAAAGCCCAAAGAAAGCCCAAAGAAAGGGGAAAGAATCCCAAAGAAAGCCCAAAGAAAAGCCCAGAGAAAGCCCATAGAAAGCCCAAAGAAAGCCCAAAGAAAGCCCAAAGAAAGCCCAAAGAAAGCCCAAAGAAAGGGGAAAGAAAGCCCAAAGAAATCCGAAAGAAAGCCCAAAGAAAGCCCAAAGAAAGCCCAAAGAAAGGGGAAAGAAAGCCCAAAGAAAGGGGAAAGAAAGCCTAAAGAAAGCCCAAAGAAAGCCAAAGAAAGGGGAAAGAAAGCCCAAAGAAAGTCCAAAGAAAGGGGAAGAAAGCCCAAAGAAAGCCCAAAGAAAGGGAAAGAAAGCCCAAAGAAAGCCTAAAGAAAGGGGAAAGAAAGCCAAAAGAAAGCCCAAAGAAAGGGGAAAGAAAGCCCAAAGAAAGTGGGAAAGAAACCCCAAAGAAAGCCCAAAGAAAGCCCAAGAAAGCCCAAAGAAAGGGGAAAGAAAGCCCAAAGAAAGGGGAAAAAAAACCCAAGAAAGCCGAAAGAAAGCCCAAAGAAAGCCCAAAGGAAGGGGAAAGAAAGCCCAAGAAAGCCCAAAAAAAGCCCAAAGAACCCCAAAGAAAGCCCAAAGAATGCCCAAAGAAAGGGGAAAGAAAGCCCAAAGAAAGCCCAAAGAAAGGGGAAAGAAAGGGGAAGATAGCCCAAAGAAAGCCCAAAGAAAGCCCAAAGAAAGGGGAAAGAAAGCCCAAAGAAAGGGGGAAAAAAAGCCCAAAGAAAGCCCAAAGAAAGGGGAAAGAAGCCCAAATAAAGCCCAAAGAAAGACCAAAGAAAGCCCAGAGAAAGCCCAAAGAAAGCCCGAAGAAAGCCCAGAGAAAGCCCATAGAAAAGCCCAAAGAAAGCCCAAAGAAAGCCCAAAGAAAGCCCAAACAAAGGGGAAGGAAAGCCCAAAGAAAGGGGAAAGAAAGCCAAAGAAAGCCCAAAGAAAGCACAAAGAAAGGGGAAAGAAAGCCCAAAGAAAGGGGAAAGAAAGCCCAAAGAAAGCCCAAAGAAAGCCCAAAGAAAGGGGAAAGAAAGCCCAAAGAAAGGGGAAAGAAAGCCCAAAGAAATCCCAAAGAAATCCCAAAGAAATTCCAAAGAAAGCCCAAAGAAAGCCCAAAGGATGCCCAAGGAAAGCCCAAAGAAAGCCCAAAGAAAGCCCAAAGAAAGGGGAAGGAAAGCCGAAAGAAAGCCCAAAGAAAGCCCAAAGAAAGCCCAAAGAAAGGGGAAAGAAAGCCCAAAGAAAGGGGAAAGAAAGCCCAAAGAAAGTCCAAAGAAAGGGGAAAGAAAGCCCAAAGAAAGCCCAAAGAAAGGGGAAAGAAAGCCCAAAGAAAGCCCAAAGAAAGCCCAAAGAACGGGGAAAGAAAGCCCAAAGAAAGCCCAAAGAAAGGGGAAAGAAAGGGGAAGATAGCCCAAAGAAAGCCCAAAGAAAGCCCAAAGAAAGGGGAAAGAAAGCCCAAAGAAAGGGGAAAGAAAGCCAAAAGAAAGCCCAAAGAAAGGGGAAAGAAAGCCCAAAGAAAGCCCAAGAAAGCCCAAACAAAGCCCAAAGAAAGCCAAACAAAGGGGAAAGAAACCCCAAAGAAAGCCCAAAGAAAGCCCAAAGAAAGCCCAAAGAAAGGGGAAAGAAAGCCCAAAGAAAGGGGAAAGAAAGCCCAAAGAAAGGGGAAAGAAAGCCCAAAGAAAGCCAAAGGAAGGGGAAAGAAAGCCGAAAGAAAGCCCAAAAAAAGCCCAAAGAACGCCCAAAGAAAGCCCAAAGAAAGCCCAAGAAAGCTCAAAGAAAGCCCAAACAAAGGGGAAAGAAAGCCCAAAGAAAGCCCAAGGATAAGGGAAAGAAAGCCAAAGAAAGCCCAAAGAAAGGAGAAAGAAAGCCCAAAGAAAGCCCAAAGAAAGCCCAAAGAAAGCCCAAAGAAAGCCCAAAGAAAGCCCAAAGAAAGGGGAAAGAAAGCCCAAAGAAAGGGGAAAGAAAGCCAAAGAAAGCCGAAAGAAAGCCCAAAGAAAGCCCAAGGAAGGGGAAAGAAAGCCCCAAGAAAGCCCAAAAAAAGCCCAAAGAAACCCCAAAGAAAGCCAAAGAATGCCCAAAGAAAGGGGAAAGAAAGCCCAAAGAAAGCCCAAAGATAGGGGAAAGAAAGGGGAAGATAGCCCAAAGAAAGCCCAAAGAAAGCCCAAAGAAAGGGAAAGAAAGCCCAAAGAAAGGGGAAAAAAAGCCCAAAGAAAGCCCAAAGAAAGGGGAAAGAAGCCCAAATAAAGCCCAAGAAAGACCAAAGAAAGCCCAGAGAAAGCCCAAAGAAAGCCCGAAGAAAGCCCAGAGAAAGCCCATAGAAAGCCCAAAGAAAGCCCAAAGAAAGCCCAAAGAAAGCCCAAACAAAGGGGAAGGAAAGCCCAAAGAAAGGGGAAAGAAAGCCCAAAGAAAGCCCAAAGAAAGCACAAAGAAAGGGGAAAGAAAGCCCAAAGAAAGGGGAAAGAAAGCCCAAAGAAAGCCCAAAGAAAGCCCAAAGAAAGGGGAAAGAAAGCCCAAAGAAAGGGGAAAGAAAGCCCAAAGAAATCCCAAAAGAAATTCCAAAGAAAGCCCAAAGAAAGCCCAAAGGATGCCCAAGGAAAGCCCAAAGAAAGCCCAAAGAAAGCCAAAAGAAAGGGGAAGGAAAGCCGAAAGAAAGCCCAAAGAAAGCCCAAAGAAAGCCCAAAGAAAGGGGAAAGAAAGCCCAAAGAAAGGGGAAAGAAAGCCCAAAGAAAGGGGAAAGAAAGCCCAAAGAAAGGGGAAAGAAAGCCCAAAGAAAGCCCAAAGAAAGCCCAAAGAACGGGGAAAGAAAGCCCAAAGAAAGCCCAAAGAAAGGGGAAAGAAAGGGGAAGATAGCCCAAAGAAAGCCCAAAGAAAGCCCAAAGAAAGGGGAAAGAAAGCCCAAAGAAAGTCCAAAGAAAGGGGAAAGAAAGCCCAAAGAAAGGGGAAAGAAAGCCAAAAGAAAGCCCAAAGAAAGGGGAAAGAAAGCCCAAAGAAAGCCCAAAGAAAGCCCAAACAAAGCCCAAAGAAAGCCCAAACAAAGGGGAAAGAAACCCAAAGAAAGCCCAAAGAAAGCCCAAAGAAAGCCCAAAGAAAGGGGAAAGAAAGCCCAAAGAAAGGGGAAAGAAAGCCCAAAGAAAGGGGAAAGAAAGCCCAAAGAAAGCCCAAAGGAAGGGGAAAGAAAGCCGAAAGAAAGCCCAAAAAAAGCCAAAGAACGCCCAAAGAAAGCCAAAGAAAGCCCAAAGAAAGCTCAAGAAAGCCCAAACAAAGGGGAAAGAAAGCCCAAAGAAAGCCCAAGGAAAAGGGAAAGAAAGCCCAAAGAAAGCCCAAAGAAAGGAGAAAGAAAGCCCAAAGAAAGCCCAAAGAAATGGGAAAGAAAGCCCAAAGAAAGCCCAAAGAAAGGGGAAAGAAAGCCCAAAGAAAGGGGAAAGAAAGCCCAAAGAATGCCCAAAGAAAGAGGAAAGAAAGCCCAAAGAAAGGGGAAAGAAAGCCCAAAGAAAGGGGAAAGAAATGCCAAAGAAAGGGGAAAGAAAGCCCAAAGAAAGCCCCAAGAAAGGGGAAACAAGCAGAAAGAAAGCCCAAATAAAGCCCAAAGAAAGCCCAGAGAAAGCCCATAGAAGGCCCAAAGAAAGCCCAAAGAAAGGCCAAAGAAAGCCCAAAGAAAGGGGAAAGAAAGCCCCAAAGACAGGGGAAAGAAAGCCCAAAGAAATCCCAAAGAAATCCCAAAGAAAGCCCAAAGAAAGCCCAAGGAAAGGGGAAAGAAAGCCCAAAGAAAGCCCAAGGAAAGGGGAAAGAAAGCCAAAAAAGGGAAAATAAAGGAGAAAGAAAGCCCAAAGAAAGCCCAAAGAAAGGGGAAAGAAAGCCCAAAGAAAGGGGAAAGAAAGCCCAAGAAAGCCCAAAGAAAGGGGAAAGAAAGCCCAAAGAAAGGGGAAAGAAAGCCAAAGAAAGAGAAAGAAAGCCCAAAGAAAGCCCAAAGAAAGGGGAAATTAAGCCCTAAGAAAGGGCAAAGAAAGCCCAAAGAAAGGGCAAAGAAAGCCCAAAGAAAGGGGAAAGAAAGCCCAAAGAAAGCCCAAAGAAAGCCCCAAGAAAGGGGAAAGAATCCCCAAAGAAAGCCCAAAGAAAGCCCAAAGAAATCCCAAAGAAAGCCCAAAGGAAGCCCAAGGAAAGCCCAAAGAAAGCCCAAAGAAAGCCCAAAGAAAGGGGAAAGAAAGCCCGAAGGAAGCCCAAGAAAGCCCAAAGAAAGCCCAAAGACAGCCCAAAGAAAGCCCAAAGAAAGCCCAAAGACAGCCCAAAAGAAAGCCCAAAGAAAGCCCAAAGAAACGGGAAAGAAAGCGGAAAGAAAGCCCAAAGAAAGGGGACAGAAATCCCAAAGAAAGGGGAAAGAAAGCAAAAGAAAGGGGAAAGAAAGCCCAAAGAAAGGGGAAGGAAAGCCAAAGAAAGGCCAAAGAAAGCCCAAAAAAGCAGAAAGAAAGGGAAAGAAAGCCCAAAGAAAGGGGAAAGAAAGCCCAAAGAAAGGGGAAAGAAAGCCCAAAGAAAGGGGAAAGAAAGCCCAAAGAAAGACCAAAGAAAGCCCAAAGAAAGCCCAAAGAAAGCCCAAACAAAGCCCAAAGAAAGGGGAAAGAAAGGGGAAGATAGCCCAAAGAAAGCCCAAAGAAAGGGGAAAGAAAGCCCAAAGAAAGTCCAAAGAAAGGGGAAAGAAAGCCAAAGAAAGGGGAAAGAAAGGGGAAAGAAAGCCCAAAGAAAGGGGAAAGAAAGCCCAAAGAAAGGGGAAAGAAAGGGGAAAGAAAGCCCAAAGAAAGGGGAAAGAAAGTGGAAAGAAAGCCAAAGAAAGGGGAATGAAAGGGGAAAGAAAGCCCAAAGAAAGGGGAAAGAAAGGGGAAAGAAAGCCCAAAGTAAGGGGAAAGAAAGGCCAAAGAAAGGGGAAAGAAAGGGGAAAGAAAGCCCAAAGAAAGGGGAAAGAAAGGGGAAAGAAAGCCGAAAGAAAGGGGAAAGAAAGCCCAAAGAAAGGGGAAAGAAAGCCCAAAGAAAGGTTAAAGAAAGCCCAAAGAAAGGGGAAAGAAAGCCCAAAGAAAGCACAAAGAAAGCCCAAAGAAAGGGGAAAGAAAGCCCAAAGAAAGGGGAAAGAAAGCCCAAAGAAAGCCCAAAGAAATGAGAAAAAAAGCCCAAAGAAAGGGGAAAGAAAGCCCAAAGAATGCCCAAAGAAAGGGGAAAGAAAGCCCAAAGAAAGGGGAAATAAAGGCCAAAGAAAGGGGAAAGAATGCCCAAAGAAAGGGGAAAGAAAGCCCAAAGAAAGGAGAAAGAAAGCCCAAAGAAATCCCAAAGAAAGGGGAAAGAAAGCCCAAAGAAAGGGGAAAGAAAGGGGAAAGAAAGGGGAAAGAAAGCGGAAAGAAAGGGGAAAGAAAGGGGAAAGAAAGGGGGAAAGAAAGGGGAAAGAAAGCGGAAAGAAAGGGGAAAGAAAGGGGAAAGAAAGCCCAAAGAAAGGGGAAAGAAAGCCCAAAGAAAGGTGAATGAAAGGGGAAAGAAAGCCCAAAGAAAGGGGAAAGAAAGCCCAAAGAAAGGGGAAAGAAAGCCCAATGAAAGCCCAAGGAAAGGGGAAAGAAAGCCCAAAGAAAGCCCAAAGAAAGCCCAAGAAAGGGGAAAGAAAGCCCAAAGAAAGCCCAAAGAAAGTGGAAAGAAAGCCCAAAGAAAGCCCAAAAAAAGGGAAAGAACGCCCAAAGAAAGCCCAAAGAAAGGGGAAAGAAAGCCCAAAGAAAGTGTAAAGAAAGGGGAAAGAAAGCCCAAAGAAAGGGGAAAGAAAGACCAAAGAAAGGGTAAAGAAAGGGGAAAGAAAGCCAAAGAAAGGGGAAAGAAAGACCAAAGAAAGGGGAAAGAAAGGGGAAAGAAAGGCCAAGGAAAGGGGAAAGAAAGGGGAAAGAAAGCCCAAAGAAAGGGGAATGAAAGGGGAAAGAAAGCCCAAAGAAGGGGAAAGAAATCCCAAAGAAAGGGGAAAGAAAGCGCAAAGAAAGGTGAAAGAAAGCCCGAAGAAAGGGGAAAGAAAGGTGAAAGAAAGCCCAAAGAAAGGGGAAAGAAAGCCCAAAGAAAGGGGTAGAAAGCCCAAAGAAAGGAGAAAGAAAGCCAAAGAAAGGGGAAAGAAAGCCCAAAAAAGCCCAAAGAAAGCGCAAAGAAAGCCCAAAGAAAGCCCAAAGAAAGGGGAAAGAAAGCCCAAAGAAAGGGGAAAGAAAGTGAAAAGAAAGCCCAAAGAAAGCCCAAAGAAATGGGAAAGAAAGCCCAAAGAAAGCCCAAAGAAAGCCCAAAGAAAGTCCAAAGAAAGCCCAAAGAAAGGGGAAAGAAAGCCCAAGGAAAGCCCAAAGAAAGCCCAAAGAAAGGGGAAAGAAAGGCCAAAGAAAGCCCAAAGAAAGGGGAAAGAAAGCAGAAAGAAAGGGAAAGAAAGCACAAAGAAAGGGGAAAGAAAGCCCAAAGAAAGCCCAAAGAAAGGGGAAAGAAAGCCCAAAGAAAGGGAAAGAAAGCCGAAAGAAAGGCGAAAGAAAGCCAAAGAAAGCCCAAAGAAAGGGGAAAGAAAGCCAAAGAAAGGGGAAAGAAAGCCCAAAGAAAACCCAAAGAAAGGGGAAAGAAAGCCCAAAGAAAGCCCACAGAAAGGGGAAAGAAATCCCAAAGAAAGCCAAAGAAAGGGGAAAGAAAACCCTAAGAAAGCCCTAAGAAAGGGGGAAAGAAAGCCCAAAGAAAGGGGAAAGAAAGGGGAAAGAAAGCGGAAAGAAAGGGGAGAGAAAGCCCAAAGAAATCCCCAAGAAATCCCAAAGAAAGCCCAAAGAAACCCAAAGAAAGCCCAAAGGAAGCCCAAAGAAAGCCCAAAGAAAGCCCAAAGAAAGGGGAAAGAAAGCCCAAAGAAAGCCCAAAGAAAGCCCCAAAGAAAGCCCAAAGAAAGGGGCAAGAAAGCCCAAAGAAAGGGGAAAGGAAGCCCAAAGAAAGGGGAAAGAAATCCCAAAGAAAGGGGAAAGAAAGCCAAAGAAAGGGGAAAGAAAGCCCAAAGAAAGGGGAACGAAAGCCGAAAGAAAGGCCAAAGAAAGCCCAAAGAAAGCAGAATGAAATGGAAAGAAAGCCCAAAGAAAGGGGAAAGAAAGCCCAAAGAATGGGGAAAGAAAGCCCAAAGAAAGCCCCAAAGTAAGCCCAAAGGAAGGGGAAAGAAAGCCCAAAGAAAGCCCAAAGAAAGGGGAAAGAAAGCCCAAAGAAAGGGGAAAGAAAGCCCAAAGAAAGCCCAAAGAAAGGGGAAAGAAAGCCCAAAGAAAGGGGAAAGAAAGCCCAAAGAAAGGGGAAAGAAAGCCCAAAGAAATCCCAAAGAAAGCCCAAAGAAAGCCCAAAGAAAGGGGAAAGAAAGCCCAAAGAAAGCCCAAAGAAAGCCCAAAGAAAGGGGAAAGAAAGGGGAAAGAAAGCCCAAAGAAAGGGGAAATAAAGCCCAAGAAAGGGGAAAGAAATACCAAAGAAAGGGGAAAGAAAGCCCAAAGAAATGGGAAAGAAAGCCCAAAGAAAGGGGAAAGAAAGCCAAGAAAGCCCAAAGAAAGCCCAAAGAAAGGGGAAAGAAAGCCCAAAGAAAGGGGAAAGAAAGCCCAAAGAAAGGGGATAGAAAGCCCAAAGAAAGGGGAAAGAAAGCCCAAAGAAAGGGGAAAGAAAGCCCAAAGAAATGGAAAGAAAGCCCAAAGAAAGCCCAAAGAAAGCCCAAAGAAAGCCCAAAGAAAGCCCAAAGAAAGGGGAAAGAAAGCCAAAGAAAGACCAAAGAAAGGGGAAAGAAAGGGGAAGATAGCCAAAGAAAGCCAAAGAAAGGGGAAAGAAAGCCCAAAGAAAGTCCAAAGAAAGGGAAAGAAAGCCCAAAGAAAGGGGAAAGAAAGCCCAAAGAAAGGGGAAAGAAAGCCCAAAGAAAGCCTAAAGAAAGGGGAAAGAAAGCCAAAAGAAAGCCCAAAGAAAGGGGAAAGAAAGCACAAAGAAAGCCCAAAGAAAGCCCAAAGAAAGGGGAAAGAAAGCCCAAAGAAAGCCCAAAGAAAGGGGAAAGAAAGCCCAAAGAAAGCCCAATGAAAGCCAAAAGAAAGGGGAAAGAAAGCCAAGGAAAGGGAAAAGAAAGCCCAAAGAAAGCCGAAAGAAAGCCCAAAGAAAGCCCAAAGTAAGCCCAAAGGAAGCTCAAAGAAAGGGCAAAGAAAGCCCAAAGAAAGGGGAAAGAAAGCCCAAAGAAAGCCCAAAGAAAGGGGAAAGAAAGCCCAAAGAATGCCCAAAGAAAGGGGAAAGAAAGCCCAAAGAAAGCCCAAAGAAAGCCCAAAGAAAGCCCAAAGAAAGGGGAAAGAAAGCCCAAAGAAAGGGAAAAGAAAGCCCAAAGAAAGCCCAAAGAAAGCCTAAAGAAAGGGGAAAGAAAGTGAAAAGAAAGCCCAAAGAAAGGGGAAAGAAAGCACAAAGAAAGCCCAAAGAAAGCCCAAAGAAAGGGGAAAGAAAGCCCAAAGAATGCCCAAAGAAAGGGGAAAGAAAGCCCAAAGAAAGCCCAAAGAAAGCCCAAAGAAAGCCCAAAGAAAGGGGAAAGAAAGCCCAAAGAAAGGGGAAAGAAAGCCCAAAGAAAGCCCAAAGAAAGGGGAAAGAAGCCCAAAGAAAGCCCAAAGAAAGACCAAAGAAAGCCCAGAGAAAGCCCAAAGAAAGCCCAAAGAAAGCCCAATGAAAGCCCAAAGAAAGGGGAAGGAAAGCCCAAAGAAAGCCGAAAGAAAGCCCAAAGAAAGCCCAAAGAAAGGGGAAAGAAAGCCCAAAGAAAGGGAAAGAAAGCCCAAAGAAAGCCCAAAGAAAGCCCACGAAAGGGGAAAGAAAGCCCAAAGAAAGGGGAAAGAAAGCCCAAAGAAATCCAAAGAAATGCCAAAGAAAGCCCAAAGAAAGCCCAAAGGAAGCCCAAGGAAAGCCCAAAGAAAGCCCAAAGGAAGCCCAAAGAAAGGGGAAAGAAAGCCCAAAGAAAGCCCAAAGAAAGCCCAAGAAAGGGGAAAGAAAGCCCAAAGAAAGCCCAAAGAAAGCCCAAAGAAAGGGGAAAGAAAGCCCAAAGAAAGGGGAAAGAAAGCCCAAAAAAAGGGGATAGAAAGCCAAAGAAAGGGGAAAGAAAGCCCAAAGAAAGGGGAAATAAAGCCCAAAGAAAGCCCAAAGAAAGCCCAAAGAAAGCCCAAAGAAAGCCCAAAGAAAGCCCAAAGAAAGGGGAAAGAAAGCCCAAAGAAAGTCCAAAGAAAGGGGAAAGAAAGCCCAAAGAAAGGGGAAAGAAAGCCCAAAGAAAGGGGAAAGAAAAGCCAAAAGAAAGCCTAAAGAAAGGGGAAAGAAAGCCAAAAGAAAGCCCAAAGAAAGGGGAAAGAAAGCACAAAGAAGCCCAAAGAAAGCCCAAAGAAAGGGGAAAGAAGCCCAAAGAATGCCCAAAGAAAGGGAAAGAAAGCCCAAAGGAAAGCCCAATGAAAGCCAAAAGAAAGGGGAAAGAAAGCCAAAGAAAGGGGAAAGAAAGCCCAAAGACAGCCGAAAGAAAGCCCAAAGTAAGCCCAAAGAAAGGGGAAAGAAAGCCAAAGAATTCCCAAAGAAAGTTGAAAGAAAGCCCAAAGAAAGCCCAAAGAAAGCCAAAGAAAGCCCAAAGAAAGGGAAAGAAAGCCCAAAGAAAGGGGAAAGAAAGCCCAAAGAAAGACCAAAGAAAGGGGAAAGAAGCCCAAAGAAAGCCCAAAGAAAGCCCAAAGAAAGCCCAGAGAAAGCCCATAGAAAGCCCAGAGAAAGCCCAAAGAAAGACCAAAGAAAGGGGAAAGAAGCCCAAAGAAAGCCCAAAGAAAGCCCAAAGAAAGGGGAAAGAAAGCCCAAAGAAAGCCCAAAGAAAGCCCAAAGAAAGCCCAAAGAAAGGGGAAAGAAAGCCCAAAGAAAGGGGAAAGAAAGCCCAAAGAAAGGGGAACGAAAGCCCAAAGAAAGCCAAAAGAAAGCCCAAAGAAAGCCCAAAGTAAGCCCAAAGGAATCTCAAAGAAAGCCCAAAGAAAGCCCAAAGAAAGGGGAAAGAAAGCCCAAAGAAAGCCCAAAGAATGCCCAAAGAAATGGAAAGAAAGCCCAAAGAAAGCACAAAGAAAGCCCAAAGAAAGCCCAAAGAAAGGGGAAAGAAAGCCCAAAGAAAGCCCAAAGAAAGGGGAAAGAAAGCCAAAGAAAGGGGAAAGAAAGCCCAAAGAAAGCCCAAAGAAAGAGGAAAGAAAGCCCAAAGAAAGGGGAAAGAAAGCCCAAAGAAAGGGGAAAGAAAGCCCAAAGAAAGGGGAAAGAAAGCCCAAAGAAAGCCCAAAGAAAGGGGAAAGAAAGGCCAAAGAAAGGGGAAAGAAAGCCCAAAGAAAGCCCAAATAAAGGGGAAAGAAGCCCAAAGAAAGCCCAAATAAAGCCCAAAGAAAGCCCAGAGAAAGCCCATAGAAAGCCAAAGAAAGCCCAAAGAAAGGCCAAAGAAAGCCCAAAGAAAGGGGAAAGAAAGCCCAAAGAAAGGGGAAAGAAAGCCCAAAGAAAGCCCAAAGAAAGCCACAAGAGAGGGGAAAGAAAGCCCAAAGAAAGGGGAAAGAAAGCCCAAAGAAATCCCAAAGAAAGCCCAAGGAAAGGGGAAAGAAAGCCCAATGAAAGCCCAAAGAAAGGGGAAAGAAAGCCTAAAGAAAGGGAAAATAAATGAGAAAGAAAGCCCAAAGAAAGCCCAAAGAAAGGGGAAAGAAAGCCCAATGAAAGGGGAAAGAAAGCCCAAAGAAAGGGGAAAGAAAGCCCAAAGAAAGCGAAAGAAAGGAGAAAGAAGCCCAAAGAAAGGGGAAAGAAGCCCAAAGAAAGGGGAAAGAAAGCCCAAAGAAAGAGAAAGAAAGCCCAAAGAAAGCCCAAAGAAAGGGGAAAGTAAGCCCTAAGAAAGGGCAAAGAAAGCCCAAAGAAAGGGCAAAGAAAGCCAAAGAAAGGGCAAAGAAAGCCAAAAGAAAGGGGAAAGAAAGCCCAAAGAAAGGGGAAATAAAGCCCAAAGAATCCCAAAGAAAGCCCAAAGAAAGCCCAAAGAAAGCCAAAGGAAGCCCAAGGAAAGCCCAAAGAAAGCCCAAAGAAAGCCCAAAGAAAGCCCAAAGAACGCATAAAGAAAGCCCAAAGACAGCCCAAAGAAAGCCCAAAGAAAGCCAAAGAAAGGGGAAAGAAAGCCCAAAGAAAGGGGAAAGAAAGCCCAAAGAAAGGGGAAAGAAATCCCAAAGAAAGGGGAAAGAAAGCCAAAGAAAGGGGAAAGAAAGCCCAAAGAAAGGGGAAGGAAAGCCGAAAGAAAGGCCAAAGAAAGCCCAAAGAAAGCAGAATGAAAGGGAAAGAAAGCCCAAAGAAAGGGGAAAGAAAGCCCAAAGAAAGGGGAAAGAAAGCCCAAAGAAAGCCCAAAGAAAGCCCAAAGAAAGGGGAAAGAAAGCCCAAAGAAAGGGGAAAGAAAGGGGAAGATAGCCCAAAGAAAGCCAAAGAAAGGGGAAAGAAAGCCCAAAGAAAGTCCAAAGAAAGGGGAAAGAAAGCCCAAAGAAAGCCCAAACAAAGGGGAAAGAAAGCCCAAAGAAAGCCCAAAGAAAGCCTAAAGAAAGGAGAAAGAAAGCCAAAAGAAAGCCCAAAGAAAGGGGAAAGAAAGCCCAAAGAAAGCCCAAAGAAAGCCCAAAGGAAGGGGAAAGAAAGCCCAAAGAAAGGGGAAAGAAAGCCCAGAGAAAGGGGAAAGAAAGCCAAAGAAAGGGAAAAGAAAGCCCAAAGAAAGCCCAAAGAAAGCCTAAAGAAAGGGGAAAGAAAGTGAAAAGAAAGCCCAAAGAAAGGGGAAAGAAAGCACAAAGAAAGCCCAAAGAAAACCCAAAGAAAGGGGAAAGAAAGCCCAAAGAATGCCCAAAGAAAGGGGAAAGAAAGCCCAAAGAAAGCCCAAAGAAAGCCCAAAGAAAGGGGAAAGAAGCCCAAAGAAAGCCCAAAGAAAGCCCAAAGAAAGCCCAGAGAAAGCCCAAAGAAAGCCCAAAGAAAGCCCAGAGAAAGCCCATATATAAGCCCAAAGAAAGCCCAAAGAAAGCCCAAAGAAAGCCCAAAGAAAGGGGAAGGAAAGCCCAAAGAAAGGCCAAAGAAAGCTCAAAGAAAGCCCAAAGAAAGCCAAAGAAAGCCCAAAGAAAGGGGAAAGAAAGCCCAAAGAAAGGGGAAAGAAAAGCCCACAGAAAGCCCAAAGAAAGCCCCACGAAAGGGGAAAGAAAGCCCAAAGAAAGGGGAAAGAATGCCCAAAAAAATCCAAAAGAAATTCCAAAGAAAGCCCAAAGAAAGCCCAAAGGAAGCCCAAGGAAAGCCCAAAGAATGCCCAAAGAAAGCCCAAATAAAGGGGAAAGAAAGCCAAAGAAAGCCCAAAGAAACCCCAAAGAAACCCCAAAGAAAGGGGAAAGAAAGGGGAAAGAAAGCCCAAAGAAAGGGGAAAGAAAGCCCAAAGAAAGGGGAAAGAAATCCCAAAGAAAGTGGAAAGAAAGCCCAAAGAAATGGGAAAGAAAGCCCAAAGAAAGGGGAAAGAAAGCCCAAAGAAAGCCCAAAGAAAGGGGAAAGAAAGCCCAAAGAAAGGGGAAAGAAAGCCCAAAGAAAGGGGATAGAAAGCCCAAAGAAAGGGGAAAGAAAGCCAAAGAAAGGGGAAATAAAGCCCAAAGAAAGCCCAAAGAAAGCCCAAAGAAAGCCCAAAGAAAGCCCAAAGAAAGGGGAAAGAAAGTCCAAAGAAAGCCCAAAGAAAGGGGAAAGAAAGGGGGAAGATAGCCCAAAGAAAGCCCAAAGAAAGGGGAAAGAAAGCCCAAATAAATTCAAAGACAGGGGAAAGAAAGCCCAAAGAAAGAAGAAAGAAAGCCCAAAGAAAGCCCAAAGAAATCCTAAAGAAAGGGGAAAGAAAGCCAAAAGAAAGCCCAAAGAAAGGGGAAAGAAAGCACAAAGAAAGCCCAAAGAAAGCCCAAAGAAAGGGGAAAGAAAGCCCAAAGAATGCCCAAAGAAAGAGGAAAGAAAGCCCAAAGAAAGCCCAATGAAAGCCAAAAGAAAGGGGAAAGAAAGCCAAAGAAAGGGGAAAGAAAGCCCAAAGAAAGCCGAAAGAAAGCCCAAAGAAAGCCCAAAGTAAGCCCAAAGGAAGCTCAAAGAAAGCCAAAGAAAGCCCAAAGAAAGGGGAAAGAAAGCCCAAAGAAAGCCCAAATAAAGCCCAAAGAAAGCCCAAAGAAAGGGGAAAGAAAGCCAAAAGAAAGCCCAAAGAAAGGGGAAAGAAAGCCCAAAGAAAGCCCAAAGAAAGCCCAAACAAAGCCCAAAGAAAGCCCAAACAAAGGGGAAAGAAACCCCAAAGAAAGCCCAAAGAAAGCCCAAAGAAAGCCCAAAGAAAGGGGAAAGAAAGCCCAAAGAAAGGGAAAGAAAGCCCAAAGAAAGGGGAAAGAAAGCCCAAAGAAAGCCCAAAGGAAGGGGAAAGAAAGCCGAAAGAAAGCCCAAAAAAAGCCCAAAGAACGCCCAAAGAAAGCCCAAAGAAAGCCCAAAGAAAGCTCAAGAAAGCCCAAACAAAGGGGAAAGAAAGCCCAAAGAAAGCCCAAGGAAAAGGGAAAGAAAGCCCAAAGAAAGCCCAAAGAAAGGAGAAAGAAAGCCCAAAGAAAGCCCAAAGAAATGGGAAAGAAAGCCCAAAGAAAGCCCAAAGAAAGGGGAAAGAAAGCCCAAAGAAAGGGGAAAGAAAGCCCAAAGAATGCCCAAAGAAAGAGGAAAGAAAGCCCAAAGAAAGGGGAAAGAAAGCCCAAAGAAAGGGGAAAGAAATGCCAAAGAAAGGGGAAAGAAAGCCCAAAGAAAGCCCCAAGAAAGGGGAAACAAGCAGAAAGAAAGCCCAAATAAAGCCCAAAGAAAGCCCAGAGAAAGCCCATAGAAGGCCCAAAGAAAGCCCAAAGAAAGGCCAAAGAAAGCCCAAAGAAAGGGGAAAGAAAGCCCAAAGACAGGGGAAAGAAAGCCCAAAGAAATCCAAAGAAATCCCAAAGAAAGCCCAAAGAAAGCCCAAGGAAAGGGGAAAGAAAGCCCAAAGAAAGCCCAAGGAAAGGGGAAAGAAAGCCCAAAAAAGGGAAAATAAAGGAGAAAGAAAGCCCAAAGAAAGCCCAAAGAAAGGGGAAAGAAAGCCCAAAGAAAGGGGAAAGAAAGCCCAAAGAAAGCCCAAAGAAAGGGGAAAGAAAGCCCAAAGAAAGGGGAAAGAAAGCCAAAGAAAGAGAAAGAAAGCCCAAAGAAAGCCAAAGAAAGGGGAAATTAAGCCCTAAGAAAGGGCAAAGAAAGCCCAAGAAAGGGCAAAGAAAGCCCAAAGAAAGGGGAAAGAAAGCCCAAAGAAAGCCCAAAGAAAGCCCCAAGAAAGGGGAAAGAATCCCCAAAGAAAGCCCAAAGAAAGCCAAAGAAATCCCAAAGAAATCCCAAAGAAAGCCAAAAGAAAGCCCAAAGAAAGCCCAAAGGAAGCCCAAGGAAAGCCCAAAGAAAGCCCAAAGAAAGCCCAAAGAAAGGGGAAAGAAAGCCCGAAGGAAGCCCAAAGAAAGCCCAAAGAAAGCCCAAAGACAGCCCAAAGAAAGCCAAAGAAAGCCCAAAGACAGCCCAAAGAAAGCCAAAGAAAGCCAAAGAAAGGGGAAAGAAAGCGGAAAGAAAGCCCAAAGAAAGGGGACAGAAATCCCAAAGAAAGGGGAAAGAAAGCAAAAGAAAGGGGAAAGAAAGCCCAAAGAAAGGGGAAGGAAAGCCCAAAGAAAGGCCAAAGAAAGCCCAAAAAAGCAGAAAGGAAAGGGAAAGAAAGCCCAAAGAAAGGGGAAAGAAAGCCCAAAGAAAGGGGAAAGAAAGCCCAAAGAAAGGGGAAAGAAAGCCCAAAGAAAGACCAAAGAAAGACCAAAGAAAGGGGAAAGAAAGCCCAAACAAAGCCCAAAGAAAGGGGAAAGAAAGGGGAAGATAGCCCAAAGAAAGCCCAAAGAAAGGGGAAAGAAAGCCCAAAGAAAGTCCAAAGAAAGGGGAAAGAAAGCCCAAAGAAAGGGGAAAGAAAGGGGAAAGAAAGCCCAAAGAAAGGGGAAAGAAAGCCCAAAGAAAGGGGAAAGAAAGGGGAAAGAAAGCCCAAAGAAAGGGGGAAAGAAAGTGGAAAGAAAGCCCAAAGAAAGGGGAATGAAAGGGGAAAGAAAGCCCAAAGAAAGGGGAAGAAAGGGGAAAGAAAGCCCAAAGTAAGGGGAAAGAAAGGCCAAAGAAAGGGGAAAGAAAGGGGAAAGAAAGCCCAAAGAAAGGGGAAAGAAAGGGGAAAGAAGCCGAAAGAAAGGGGAAAGAAAGCCCAAAGAAAGGGGAAAGAAAGCCCAAAGAAAGGTTAAAGAAAGCCCAAAGAAAGGGGAAAGAAAGCCCAAAGAAAGCACAAAGAAAGCCCAAAGAAAGGGGAAAGAAAGCCCAAAGAAAGGGGAAAGAAAGCCCAAAGAAAGCCCAAAGAAATGAGAAAAAAAGCCCAAAGAAAGGGGAATGAAAGCCCAAAGAATGCCCAAAGAAAGGGGAAAGAAAGCCCAAAGAAAGGGGAAATAAAGGCCAAAGAAAGGGGAAAGAATGCCCAAAGAAAGGGGAAAGAAAGCCCAAAGAAAGGAGAAAGAAAGCCCAAAGAAATCCCAAAGAAAGGGAAAGAAAGCCCAAAGAAAGGGGAAAGAAAGGGGAAAGAAAGGGGGAAAGAAAGCGGAAAGAAAGGGGGAAAGAAAGGGGAAAGAAAGGGAAAGAAAGGGGGAAAGAAGAAGCGGAAAGAAAGGGGAAAGAAAGGGGAAAGAAAGCCCAAAGAAAGGGGAAAGAAAGCCCAAAGAAAGGTGAATGAAAGGGGAAAGAAAGCCCAAAGAAAGGGGAAAGAAAGCCCAAAGAAAGGGGAAAGAAAGCCCAATGAAAGCCCAAGGAAAGGGGAAAGAAGCCAAAGAAAGCCCAAAGAAAGCCCAAAGAAAGGGAAAGAAAGCCCAAAGAAAGCCAAAGAAAGTGGAAAGAAAGCCCAAAGAAAGCCCAAAAAAAGGGGAAAGAACGCCCAAAGAAAGCCCAAAGAAAGGGGAAAGAAAGCCCAAAGAAAGGGTAAAGAAAGGGGAAAGAAAGCCCAAAGAAAGGGGAAAGAAAGACCAAAGAAAGGGTGAAGAAAGGGGAAAGAAAGCCCAAAGAAAGGGGAAAGAAAGACCAAAGAAAGGGGAAAGAAAGGGGAAAGAAAGGCCAAGGAAAGGGGAAAGAAAGGGGAAAGAAAGCCCAAAGAAAGGGGAATGAAAGGGGAAAGAAAGCCCAAAGAAAGGGGAAAGAAATCCCAAGAAAGGGGAAAGAAAGCGCAAAGAAAGGTGAAAGAAAGCCCGAAGAAAGGGGAAAGAAAGGTGAAAGAAAGCCCAAAGAAAGGGGAAAGAAAGCCCAAAGAAAGGGGTAGAAAGCCCAAAGAAAGGAGAAAGAAAGCCCAAAGAAAGGGGAAAGAAAGCCCAAAAAAGCCCAAAGAAAGCGCAAAGAAAGCCCAAAGAAAGCCCAAAGAAAGGGAAAGAAAGCCCAAAGAAAGGGGAAAGAAAGTGAAAAGAAAGCCCAAAGAAAGCCCAAAGAAATGGGAAAGAAAGCCAAAGAAAGCCCAAAGAAAGCCAAAGAAAGTCCAAAGAAAGCCCAAAGAAAGGGGAAAGAAAGCCCAAGGAAAGCCCAAAGAAAGCCCAAAGAAAGGGGAAAGAAAGGCCAAAGAAAGCCCAAAGAAAGGGGAAAGAAAGCAGAAAGAAAGGGGAAAGAAAGCACAAAGAAAGGGGAAAGAAGGCCCAAAGAAAGCCCAAAGAAAGGGGAAAGAAAGCCCAAAGAAAGGGGAAAGAAAGCCGAAAGAAAGGCGAAAGAAAGCCCAAAGAAAGCCCAAAGAAAGGGGAAAGAAAGCCCAAAGAAAGGGGAAAGAAAGCCCAAAGAAAACCCAAAGAAAGGGGAAAGAAAGCCCAAAGAAAGCCCACAGAAAGGGGGAAAGAAATCCCAAAGAAAGCCAAAGAAAGGGGAAAGAAAACCCTAAGAAAGCCCTAAGAAAGGGGAAAGAAAGCCCAAAGAAAGGGGAAAGAAAGGGGAAAGAAAGCGGAAAGAAAGGGGAGAGAAAGCCAAAGAAATCCCCAAGAAATCCCAAAGAAAGCCCAAAGAAAACCAAAGAAAGCCCAAAGGAAGCCCAAAGAAAGCCCAAAGAAAGCCCAAGAAAGGGGAAAGAAAGCCCAAAGAAAGCCCAAAGAAAGCCCAAAGAAAGCCCAAAGAAAGGGGCAAGAAAGCCCAAAGAAAGGGGAAAGGAAGCCAAAGAAAGGGGAAAGAAATCCCAAAGAAAGGGGAAAGAAAGCCAAAGAAAGGGGAAAGAAAGCCCAAAGAAAGGGGAACGAAAGCCGAAAGAAAGGCCAAAGAAAGCCCAAAGAAAGCAGAATGAAATGGAAAGAAAGCCCAAAGAAAGGGGAAAGAAAGCCCAAAGAAAGGGGAAAGAAAGCCCAAAGAATGGGGAAAGAAAGCCCAAAGAAAGCCCAAAGTAAGCCCAAAGGAAGGGGAAAGAAAGCCCAAAGAAAGCCCAAAGAAAGGGGAAAGAAAGCCCAAAGAAAGGGGAAAGAAAGCCCAAAGAAAGCCCAAAGAAAGGGGAAAGAAAGCCCAAAGAAAGGGGAAAGAAAGCCCAAAGAAAGGGGAAAGAAAGCCCAAAGAAATCCCAAAGAAAGCCCAAAGAAAGCCCAAAGAAAGGGGAAAGAAAGCCCAAAGAAAGCCCAAAGAAAGCCCAAAGAAAGGGGAAAGAAAGGGGAAAGAAAGCCCAAAGAAAGGGGAAATAAAGCCCAAAGAAAGGGGAAAGAAATACCAAAGAAAGGGGAAAGAAAGCCCAAAGAAATGGGAAAGAAAGCCAAAGAAAGGGGAAAGAAAGCCCAAAGAAAGCCCAAAGAAAGCCCAAAGAAAGGGGAAAGAAAGCCCAAAGAAAGGGGAAAGAAAGCCCAAAGAAAGGGGATAGAAAGCCCAAAGAAAGGGGAAAGAAAGCCCAAAGAAAGGGGAAAGAAAGCCCAAAGAAATGGGAAAGAAAGCCCAAAGAAAGCCCAAAGAAAGCCCAAGAAAGCCCAAAGAAAGCCCAAAGAAAGGGGAAAGAAAGCCCAAAGAAAGACCAAAGAAAGGGGAAAGAAAGGGGAAGATAGCCAAAGAAAGCCCAAAGAAAGGGGAAAGAAAGCCCAAAGAAAGTCCAAAGAAAGGGGAAAGAAAGCCCAAAGAAAGGGGAAAGAAAGCCCAAAGAAAGGGGAAAGAAAGCCCAAAGAAAGCCTAAAGAAAGGGGAAAGAAAGCCAAAAGAAAGCCCAAAGAAAGGGGAAAGAAAGCACAAAGAAAGCCCAAAGAAAGCCCAAAGAAAGGGGAAAGAAAGCCAAAAGAAAGCCCAAAGAAAGGGGAAAGAAAGCCCAAAGAAAGCCCAATGAAAGCCAAAAGAAAGGGGAAAGAAAGCCCAAGGAAAGGGAAAAGAAAGCCAAAGAAAGCCGAAAGAAAGCCAAAGAAAGCCCAAAGTAAGCCAAAGGAAGCTCAAAGAAAGGGCAAAGAAAGCCCAAAGAAAGGGGAAAGAAAGCCCAAAGAAAGCCCAAAGAAAGGGGAAAGAAAGCCCAAAGAATGCCCAAAGAAAGGGGAAAGAAAGCCCAAAGAAAGCCCAAAGAAAGCCCAAAGAAAGCCCAAAGAAAGGGGAAAGAAAGCCCAAAGAAAGGGAAAAGAAAGCCCAAAGAAAGCCAAAGAAAGCCTAAAGAAAGGGGAAAGAAAGTGAAAAGAAAGCCCAAAGAAAGGGGAAAGAAAGCACAAAGAAAGCCCAAAGAAAGCCCAAAGAAAGGGGAAAGAAAGCCCAAAGAATGCCCAAAGAAAGGGGAAAGAAAGCCCAAAGAAAGCCCAAAGAAAGCCCAAAGAAAGCCCAAAGAAAGGGGAAAGAAAGCCCAAAGAAAGGGAAAGAAAGCCCAAAGAAAGCCCAAAGAAAGGGGAAAGAAGCCCAAAGAAAGCCCAAAGAAAGACCAAAGAAAGCCCAGAGAAAGCCCAAAGAAAGCCCAAAGAAAGCCCAATGAAAGCCCAAAGAAAGGGGAAGGAAAGCCCAAAGAAAGCCGAAAGAAAGCCCAAAGAAAGCCCAAAGAAAGGGGAAAGAAAGCCCAAAGAAAGGGGAAAGAAAGCCCAAAGAAAGCCCAAAGAAAGCCCCACGAAAGGGGAAAGAAAGCCCAAAGAAAGGGGAAAGAAAGCCAAAGAAATCCCAAAGAAATGCCAAAGAAAGCCCAAAGAAAGCCCAAAGGAAGCCCAAGGAAAGCCCAAAGAAAGCCCAAAGGAAGCCCAAAGAAAGGGGAAAGAAAGCCCAAAGAAAGCCCAAAGAAAGCCCAAAGAAAGGGGAAAGAAAGCCCAAAGAAAGCCCAAAGAAAGCCCAAAGAAAGGGGAAAGAAAGCCCAAAGAAAGGGGAAAGAAAGCCCAAAGAAAGGGGATAGAAAGCCCAAAGAAAGGGGAAAGAAAGCCCAAAGAAAGGGGAAATAAAGCCCAAAGAAAGCCCAAAGAAAGCCCAAAGAAAGCCCAAAGAAAGCCCAAAGAAAGCCCAAAGAAAGGGGAAAGAAAGCCCAAAGAAAGTCCAAAGAAAGGGGAAAGAAAGCCCAAAGAAAGGGGAAAGAAAGCCCAAAGAAAGGGGAAAGAAAGCCAAAAGAAAGCCTAAAGAAAGGGGAAAGAAAGCCAAAAGAAAGCCCAAAGAAAGGGGAAAGAAAGCACAAAGAAAGCCCAAAGAAAGCCCAAAGAAAGGGGAAAGAAAGCCCAAAGAATGCCCAAAGAAAGGGGAAAGAAAGCCCAAAGAAAGCCAATGAAAGCCAAAAGAAAGGGGAAAGAAAGCCCAAAGAAAGGGGAAAGAAAGCCCAAAGACAGCCGAAAGAAAGCCCAAAGTAAGCCCAAAGAAAGGGGAAAGAAAGCCCAAAGAATTCCAAAGAAAGTTGAAAGAAAGCCCAAAGAAAGCCCAAAGA